>NW_026061705.1:1800000-2100000 GCF_023897955.1 Schistocerca gregaria
TGTCTACATGCCACACCTCGGAACATGTCTGCCTACCTAAAACCCTCGGAAGAGGTCCATCTACCTCGCATCTTGGAAGATATTTATTTACACCCCTCTTGGAAGATATCTACCCCTGTGTTGGAGGATGACTACCTCCCTCTCGGATGATGTCTACCCTCTCTCTGAAATGTCTGTCTACATACCCTCCTCTCAAAAGATATTTCTCCTCCCTCAGATGATGTAAGTCTATCAACCCTCAAATGGAAAATGTCTGTCCTCCTAATCCCCCTCGGAAGATGTCTGTATACCTACCCACCTGTCTGTCTACGTACCCCCACTCCCATGATGTCTGTCTACCTCCCCCTTAGGTATATGTCTGTATACCTACACCCGTTCGGAAGATGTCTGTATACCAAACACTCCTCCGAAGATGACTATCTACCTACCCTGCCTCAGAAGGTGTCAGTCTACCTAACCCCTCGTTGGAAGATGTCTGTCTACAAAACTTCACTGGGAAGTTGTCTGCCTACCTAACCCTGTCCACGATAATTGTCTGTTTACCAACACCTCTGCTTCGGAAGATGTCTGCCTACCTACAAATCCCACAACAGAAGAGGTCTGTCTACCTACTTACACCCCTTGGAAGATGTCTCTCTACATCCCTCCAGTCATAAAGTATTGTCTACCAACCCATACTTCTGAATATGTCTGTCAGCCTACCCCAGAAGATGATTGTCTAATTACCCCCTCATCTGAAGATGTCTGTCTACCTAGACCCCACGTGGAAAATGTATGTCTATGTACACCCCTCGGAAAATGTCTGTCTCCCTACACCCCCTCAGAAGATGTGTGTCTACCTACATGAACTTTTGTATGATATCTGTCTACGACGCCCGCACTTGGAAGATGTTTGTCTACCTACCGCACCCATTGGAATATGTCTGTCTATGTACCCACCAACCATCGGAAGATGTATGTCCACCTACACATCCCCCTCGGAAGATGTCTGTCTACCTACACTCATCAGAAGATGTTGTCTACTTTCCACCATCGGAAAATGTCTCTCTACCTACCCCTCTTGGCAAATGTCATTCTACGCCACCCCTCTGAAGAGGTCAGTTTACCTACAACCCCCCAGAAGAAGTCTGTCTAACTACCCCCCCTCTCGAAAAATGTCTATAGTCACCCTGCCTCGGACAATGTCTCTCTGCCTATGCCCCATCATGGAAGATGTCAGTCTACCCACCCACCCATCAGAAGAAGGTTGTCTAAACCATCCCCTCACATGATATGTCTGCCTACCAACCCCCTATTGGAAGATGTCTGGCTACCTACCCCACCCCACATCTGAAGATGTCTGTCTACCAACCCTCCACTTGGAAGATATCTGTCCTCCTACAACCCCTCAGAAGATGCCAGTCTACATAAACCCTCTCAGACATTATCTGCCTAAATACCCCTCCTCGGATGGTTTCTGTCTACCTACACCCACAACCCGTCATAATATGAATGTTTACCTAAACCCCTCAGAATCTGTATATTTATCTACCACACCTTGAATGATTTGTCTCTATCTTATCCCTATCTCGGAAGATGTCTGTCTCCCAACCCACCCCCTCTGAGGATGTCTGTATACCTACCCCCCTTCTCGAAAGTTGTCTGTGTACATTCACCACACATTTAAACATGTCTATCTATGTACCTCCTCTCGGAAGATATCTATCTATTGCCGCCATGGAAGAAAATTATCTCCCCCCTCTCGGAAGGTGTCAATCTACCACTCCTCTCAGAAGATATACACTCCCCATCTGAGAATGTCTACATCCTCTCTCGTAGGATGTCTGTCTACCAAACTGCATCCTTTAGAAGGTGCTTCCCACCCCTTGGAAGATGTCTGTCTTCCAACACCCCCCTCCACCCCTTGGAAGATGTCTTTCTACTGCACCCAGGCTCAGAAGATGTCTCCATACCTAACACTCCTTGGAAGATGTCTTTCTACCTGCCCCCCCCCCCCCCCAATAGGAAGATGACTGTCGACGTTATCCCCCTCACAGAATGTCTAGACCCCTCTCGGAGGATACTGCTTACCAAACTGCATCCTTTAGAAGATGTTTCCCACCCCTTGAAAAATATCTGTCTTCCAACACCCCCCCTTGGAAGATGCCTGTCTACCGAACCCAGCCTCAGAAGATGTCTCCATACCTACCACCACTCGGAAGATGTCTGTCTACCCACCCACCCCGATCAGAAGATGACTGTCGACGTTATCCCCCTCAGAAGATGTCTGTCTACATACCCTCCCTCAGAAGATGTCTGCCTAGCTAAGACCAGTGGAAGATGTACAACTGCCTCCCATCTCGGAAGACATCTACTCCCCCTCTCGGAGGATGACTATCTCCCTCTCGGAGGATGACTACCTCCTCTCTGAAGATGTCCGTCTATGTACCCTCCCCTCAAAAGATGTCTCTCCCCCCTCAGATGATTTATGTCTACCAACCCCCACATGGAAAATGTCTGTCCTTCTAACCTCCTTGGATGATGTCTGTGTACCTACCCAACTGGAAGATGGCTGTCTACCTACCACCACTCGGGACATGTCTGTCTACCTTCCCCCTAGGTATATGTCTGTATACCTACCCCATCACTTCAGAAGATGTAATTCTACTTACCACACATCGGAAAGTGTCAGTCTACCTATGCCCCACCCTCAGAAACTATATGTCTACCTTGCCCCTTTGGAAGATGTCAGTTTACCAACCCCACTCAAAAGATGTCTGCTTACCTACTCTCCCATCGAAAGATGTCTTTCTACCTACCCCCTCTCGGAAGATTTTGTCTACCCCCTCTCTGAGATGTCATTCTACACCCACTTGGAAGATGCCTATCTAAACCCCTGGGAAGAAATCCCTCCCTCTAAACATGCCTACCTAAACCCTTCCACATCGGAAGATGCCAATCTAGCCCCCTTCAGCTGATGCCTACCAACACCCACCTCATAAGATTATCTATCCATACCTTCCTCGGAAGAGGTGTATCTACCCCCTCAGAAGATGTGTATCTGCCCCCATCCTTGGAAAATGTCTAACTACCCCCCTCAGAAGCTGTCTCTCTACCCCCCCTTGGAAGACGTCTACCCCCCTTCAGAAGATTATCTACCCAGCCCAGGCGGAAAATATCTGTATCCCTCCACTAGGAAGGTGACTATCAACCAACACCTCAGAAGATGTCTATCTACCCCACCCACAGATATCTACACCCACTGGAAGATACCTATCCCCACCTCAGAAGATGTCTATCCCCCAGGCGGATGTCTATAACTCACCTCATGAAAGACGCCTGTCTATCAACCCCCTCCTCTCAGAATATGTCTGACTACCTACCCCACCCCTGTTAAGATTTCCATCTAGCCCCTCCTCTCAGAGAACATTTATCCTAGACTCAGAAGATTTCTACAGCCTCCCTTCATTTGGAATGTGTCTACTGCCCATTCTGAATATGTTTGTCTACCTCCAAATTCTAGGAAGATGTCTGTATGTCTGTCTACCTCACAAACTCGGGACAAGTCTATCTATCCCCGCTATGGAAGAAATCTATCTAACCCCCTCTCAGAATATGTCTATCTACCCTCCTTGCCAAAGACATCTACACCCCATCTTCGAGGAGCTCTATCCCCCCATCATGAAAGATGCCTGTTTATCTACCCGAACCCATCAGAAGATGTAAGTGTACATACCATCACTTCCCACAGAAGATGTCTGTCTACTTACCGACATTTCTTGGAAGATGTCTGTCTACCGACCCCCCCCCCCCCCAACCTTTGAAGATGTCTGACAACTCACCTCCCCCCATGGAAGAATACTATCTCCCCCCTCCCAGAAGATGTCAATCTACTCTCCCCCTCGAAAATATCTCCCCCCCCCCCCGGAAAATGTCTACCTCCCTCTCAAAGGATATCTGTTTACCTATTTGGCCCCAATCGAAAAATGTCTCCCCCCTTGGAAACTGTCAGTCTACCAATCCTCCCCCTTGAAGACGTCTGACTAAGAAACAACCACTCAGAAGATGACTGTCTAACTACCCCTCCTTGGAATTGTTTGTCTACCATTATCACCACAGAAAATGTCTCCCCCCCCTCTTGGAGGATGTCTGTCTACCTACCACCCTTCAGAAGATGTCTGACCATGTACCCTGCTTTGGAATATGTCTGTCTACCTACCCCTCGCGGAAGATGTGTGTCTTCCTACCTCCCCACAGAAGATGTAGGTAAACAGATATCTTTCAAGAGGGAGTAGGTACACAGACATCTTGCAAGGGAGTGGTATGTAGACAGAAATTACCAAGGGGTGGGGAATAATTAGACAGACTTCTTCCGAGGGGGGGGGGGTAGGTATACATACATTTACTGAGTGTTCGTAGGTAGACAATCTTCTGAGGGGGTAGGCACAAAGGCACCTTTCGAGGGGGTTGGTAGACAGACATCTCCCATTGGTGGATTGGTAGACAGCCATCTTCTGAGGGGCGTACATAGACAGACATCATCTAGAGGGGTAAGTAGACCAACATCTTCCAAGGGGGGTAGGTAGACAGACATCTTCTGAGGGTGTAGGAAGACAGACATCCTCGGAGGATGGGGGCAGGGGGTAGGTAGATAGACATCATCTGTGGAGGTGTGGATAAACAGACATCTTCTGAGGGGTAGGTAGACAGACATTTACCGAGTTGTGTTGTAGGTAGACACATATCTCCCAAAGGGGGGGGGGGGGGGAGGGATAGGTAGACAGAGACTTTCCTGGTGGGTGGTTTGAGAATCTCCTGAAGTTGGGTTGGTAAACAGACTTCTTCTTAAGGGGGTAGGTACACAGACATCTACTGTTGGTGCGGGACAAATAGACATAATTCTTCTGAGGCTGGGGATGATAGACATCTTCCGAAGGAGGGCACGTAGACAGACATTTTCCAAGTTGGGCAGACTGACAGACATCTTCCGGGGAGTAGAAAGACATAGATGTTCCAAGGGTGGTAGGTAGACAGACATCTTCTGTGGGGGAGTAGATTGCCAGACATCATCTTAGTTTGGGTATGTAGACAGACATCTTCCAAGGGGAGGGAGTATATAGGAAGATACCTTCTGAGGGGGATGATAGACATCTTATGGGAGTAGGTAAACAGACATAGTTGATAGACATATACATTCAGAGGGGGTAGTTAGACAGACATCTTCTGAGTGGTGGAAAATAGACCACTTCCAAGGGGGAGGTAGGCATCTTCCTAAGTGAGCGGGCAGGTTGCCTGACATCTTCCATGGGGTAGGTAGCCAATCATCTTCCAAAGATGGGTTGGGTAGGCAGATATATTCAATGGGGGGTAGGTAGACAGACATCTTCTGAGATGGTAGTAGATAGACATTTCTGAGTTGGGGTAGAAAGGCATTGTCCAAAGTGGGTAGATAGGAATCTTCCATGTGTGGATGGGGTAGGTAGACAGACATTTTCTGAAAGGGGTGCATCTTCTGTACGGGGGTAGGTAGACAATCATCTTCTGAGGGGAAGATGGGTACAGAGACATTTTACTGTGGGTAGGTAGACAGACATCTTCAAGGGGGTAGGTAGACAGACAACTGGGGGGGGGGGGGGGTTGTTAGACAGACATGTTCTGAGGGGTTTTTAAGTAGACAGACATCTTCTGAGCAGGGGTAGTAGACATACAGCTTCAGAGGATGAGGGATATGTAGACAGATATCTTCTAAGGTAGCTTAGGTAGAGAGACAATTAGTGAGGGGATAGGTAGACAGACATTATCCGAGGCTGGGTTGTAGGTAGACAGAAATAATCTGAGGGGTGTAGTTAGACAAGTATTTTCTGAGGCTAGGGGTATGTAGACAGACATTGTCCATGGGGATAGTTAGACACACCTTCTGAGGTATGGGGAGTAGGAAGACTGACATTTCCTGAGGATGGTAGGTAGGGTGTCACTTTTGAAGGGGGGGGGGGGGGGTAGTGAGAGAGACTTCATAAGAGGTGGGGGATGTTGGTAGATAGACATGTTCTGAGGGAGGTAGGTAGATAGACATGTTCAGAGGGAGGGGTGGTAGAGAGCAATATTCCGAATGAGTGTAGGTAGACATACATATTCCGAGGGGTGGTTGGTAGGCAGACATCTTTTGAGGTGGGGTAGGTAGGCAGTCGTTTTCTGAATTTGGGTCCGTTGACAGACATCTTCCAAGAGAAGTGGGTATGAAGGCAGATATCTTCGTGGGGGGGAGCTAGGTAGCCAGACGTCTTCCGAGGGTGTTGGGTATGTAGGCATACATCTTCAAGGGCAGTTGGTAGACCGATATTTTCCAATGGGGGTAGGTAGACACACATACTACGAGTGGTGGTAGGTAAACACATCTTCCATGGGGTAGGTAGACAAACATCTTCCGAGGTGGGGTTGGTAGACATTCATTATCTGGGGTGTAGGTAGACTAACATTTTCGAGAGGGGTAGGACAGATATCTTCTGAGGGTGGCGTATTGGACAGACATCTTCCGAGGGGGTGTAGATAGACAACTTATGTAGGTGGTGGACAGACAACTGCTGACTGTGAGGGGGGGTAGGTAGACATGTTCCAAGGGTACGGTAGATAGATATACTACTTCTGAGGGGGGTGGTAGGTAGACAGATATCTTCTGAGAGGGGGCTGGTAGACAGATATTTTCCGTGAGGTGTTATAGGTAGACAGAAATCTTCCAAGGGGGGGTAGGTCGACTGACATTTTCTGAGGGGGCAGGTAGACAGACAACTTCTGGGGGGTAGATAGACATATATGTTCAGTTTGTGTGCATAAACAGAGACCTTCTGAGGTGGGTTAGGTTGGCAGCTATCTTATTAGTTTTGGCATGTAGAGGGAAGAGTATTGGTAGACAGGTATCTTCCGAGGGGGGTATGTAGACTGACATTGTCTAAGGGAGTTAGGTAGACATACACATTCCACAGGCAGATAGATAGACAGACATCTTCTGAGGGGGGTTAGGTAGCCATACATCTTCCGACAGGAGAGTTGGTGGACAGACACCTTCCAAGGATGGGGGGTAGGTAGACAGATATTTTCCAAGCGAGATTTAGGTAGACAGGCATTTTCCAAGGAGGGGTAGGTAGACAAACATCTTCCGAGGATGGTTGGGGTAGGAAGACAGACAGTGTGGGGTAGGTAGACAGACATCTTATTAGAGGGTGTATGTAGACAGACAGTATCCGAGGGCAGGTTGTAGGTAGACAGATATCTTACAGGGGGTGGGGTAGGTAGGCACGTATTTTCCAAGGCTGAGAGTATGTAGATAGACATAGTCCCGGTGGGCAATTAGACCGATATCTCCTGAGGGAGGGTAGGTACACAGACATCTTCAGAGTGGGAGGACAGGTAGACAGACACCTTCTAAGAGTGGGATGATAGACATCTTTCCAACTGGGAAAGATAGACATTTTACGAGGGGGGGGGGGTAGACATACATCCTCCATGAGGTGGTAGACACACATATTATGAGGGGGGGGGGGTAGGTAGAAAGATTTCTTATAAGGTGGGGTAGGTTGGCAGACATCTTCTGAGGTTGAGTATGTAGGCACCAAGGGTAGAGGATATGAAGACATATATCTTCCGAGGGGGGGGGGGGGGGCAAGGTAGACAGAAATTCTCTAACAGAGGGATGATAGACTTCTTCCGAGGGGGGTAGGTATGCAGACATCGTATGAGGGGGTGTAGGAAGACATACATATACCAAGGCAGGGTAGGTAGACAAAAGTCTTCTGAGGGCGGTTGGAAGATAGACCTCTTCTGAGGGGCGAATGGAATACATACATCTTCCGAGGGGGTAGGAAGACAAAGTCCTCCAGGGGGGGGGGGGGAGATGAACAGACATCCACCAAGGGGGTTAGATGGATGGTCATCTTCTGTTGTAGTGGGAGGGGGCAGGTAGGCTTCCATCATCTGGGTGGTCAGTAGACAATCATCTTCTGAGTTGTGGTTCAGTAGGCAATCATGTTCAGAGGGGGGTAGGTAGACAGACATCTTCCGAGGTGGGATGATAGACATCTTCCAAAGGGGTGGAAAGTAGACAGGCATTTTACAAAGTGGGGTGCAGGTGGACTGACATCTCCCATGCATTAGGTGGAAAATCATATTCCGAGGTCGGGTTCGATATACAGACATATTCCGAGGGAGGTGGTAGGTAGACAGCCATCTTCCGAGTGGGGATAGGTAGACATACTTTTCCCGAGAGGGGGTTGGGTAGACAGGCATTTACCGAGGGGATGGGGGGTAGGTAGATAGACATCTTCTGAAGGGGGGTAGGTAGACAGACATCTCCCGAGGAGGGGTGGTAGACATACAACTTTCGAGGGGCGGTAGGTAGACAGACATTTTCTGTTGGAGGGGTTGATTGACAGGCATCTTTCAGAAGTGAGGGGTGCAGGTAGACTGAAATCTTCCGGGGGTAGGTAGACAATCATCTTCTGAGGGGGGGGTGTTGGGTAGACAGATATCCTCCGGGTTTTGGTAGACATAAATATTCCAAGGTGGGCAGGTAGACAGACATTTTCTGAGGGAGGGCCAGGTTGACAGACATCTTCAAATGGCGGGTTGGTAGACACACAACTTATGAGTGGGGGCGTAGGTAGAGAGACATGTCCGGAGGTGGGGTAGGTAGACATACATGTTCCGAGGGGAGTGGTGGCTAGTCATACATATTCCGAGTGTGTGTTTATGTGGGCAGACATCTCCTAATAGGGGCTAGGTAGACAAACATCTTCCAAGGGGGGGGGGGGGGTAAGTAGACAGACATCTTCCTTGTGGGGTATGTAGACAGACATATTCTGACAGGGTGAGGCAGGCATATACCGTGGTTCGGTAGATAGACAGGCATCTTCGAGGGGGTGCTAGGTAGACATACACCTTCCGAGGGTAGTGGTAGGAAGTCATACATCTTCCAAAGCGGTTTTTTCGGTTGTCAAATGTCTTCCAAGAGGGGGGTCTGCACACATACATCCTCCGGGGATGGGAGGAGGGTTTGACAGAGATCTTCGGAGGTGGGGTAGTCAGTTACACATCTTTTGAAGTGGGTGTAGGTAGGCAGACACCTTCTAAATGGCGGTACCTAGGAAGATAGGCAGACATCTTCGGGGGGGGGGGGGGGGGAGGTAGGTAGACAGACAGTTTCTGATTGTGAGAATGGTGGTGGTGGTGGTTAGTGTTTAATGTCTCGTCAACAACGAGGTCATTAGAGACGGAGCGCAAGCTCGGGTTAGGGAAGGATTGGGAAAGAAATTGGCCGTGCCCTTTCAGAGGAACCATCCCGGCATTTGCCTGAAACGATTTAGGGTAATCACGAAAAACCTAAATCAGGATGGCCGGAGACGGGATTGAACCGTCGTCCTCCCGAATGCGAGTCCAGTGTGCTAACCACTGTACCACCTCTCTCGATGTGTGAGAATGGTAGACAGACAGATAGTGTGGGAGATCAGAGACAGTCATATTCTGAGGGTGGGGTATGTAGACAGCCATCTTCTGAGGGGGTAGATAAGAGTCTTCTGAAGGTGATGGAGAGATAGTCATCTTCCAAGTGCAGATAGATAGGAATCTTCTGAGTTGGGGTAGCTTCCGAGCTAGGCGATAGATAGGCATCTTCACAGGGGGGGATGTTAGATTGGCATGTTATGGGGTGGGGGGGAGGGCGAGTAGACAAACATCACCCGATAGGTGGTATGTATAGAGACATCTTCCATGGAGTAGAAGGTAGGCAGACATCTTCTGAAGGGTGGGGTAGGGAGACAGACATCATCAGAGCAGTAGTAGGTAGACAGACATTTTCCGAAGGGGGTGTATGTAGACAAATATTTTCTTAGATGGAGGGTAGCTGGGCAGACATCTTCCAAGGGGTGGGGAGGGGGTAGGTAGACAGGCCTCTTCCAAAGGTGTGTAGGTAGACAGACATCTTCCAAGAAGGGGTATGTAGGCAAACATCTTCTGAAGGGTGGGTTAGGGAGACAGGCATCATCCACGTGCGGAGTAGGTAGAGAGTGATCTTCTGAGGGGGTGGGGGATGTAGATAGAAAGACATATTTTGAGAGGCTGGTAGGTAGGCAGACATGTTCCAAACAAGGGGGGGGGGGGGGTAAGTAGACAGGTATCTTCCGAGGGTGTGTAGGTAGACAGTCATCTTCTGAGGGGGGAGGGGGTGGGAAAACTGACGTTTTCCGGTTGGGGGGATAAGTAGAGAGTCATCTTCTGAGGGGGAAGTGGGTAGACACACATTTTCAGAAGGATTGAGTAGGTAGGCAGACATATTACGAGGGGGGGGGGGGGGGTGGCGGGTGTACGTAGACAGTCATCTTACGAGGGGGGAGGGGGGGTAAAAAGACATGCATGTTCCAAGGTCCTCTATCAACTGCAAGACACCAGAACCGGCCTACAGTTGAATTTTCGATACCTAAAACTTGAGTAGTACTACTTCTTACCTGCCGATTGCATCAAATTAGAAGCCCCTATTTTGTTGTTTGTGGTGCGACCGCATACCTCAGCACATGACGTAAGTTTCCAGATGTATATGTAAACAGTTCCGTGAGCAAAGCTGCCACTGCGACGATCTGGCATTACGATTAGGCGCGTGAGTGCGTGTGAAATCGCTCTCTAAGTTTTCATACATTTATAGGTTTCAGATACATATTTTAACGGTTTTTGTGATAATATTTACTATATAAGATACTTATTAATGGTTTCTTCATTCACCTCCGCCTTTCTTGGGTTGTGACCTGATATTTGCGAGTGTTTCGTATCGAGCAACTTAACTTCTTACCTGTGTTTACATTCCACGCTGACCAGTTGCAGCTGTAGCGGCGCATCCAAAGCTAAGTACTAATTAGTTGTTTGTGTATAGTGGTTTATTTTGGAACTTTAGTAGTCTTCAATCGGTGTTCTTGTTGTTTCCTGGTGAAATAATTTCAGAAGAAATTGTCGCGAACTGTTTTCAGTTTCGTTACTGTGCCATTAGACGTTTGATAATCTTTCTGTTTTACCTTTTGTTTTATTTGCTGTTGATAAATACTGTTAATAATAGTAGCTACTTCCCTTGTACAGCAAGATTATGATTATTGTAGTCAGTTTTTTAACAGATTCTTATTGTACTAAAGGAACTTAAATAAATGCGAAAGGTTTTCTTAGGTTTTTAATATATATTAACACGTTTCACATTTCCCCGTGCAACGTGACGTTCAGACCTCGTTTGATGCAAAAGCTTGAGGTCCTCGATCATGTCCAAGGCACCAAAGCCGGCTAATAAGTCAGTAATCTATAACTAAAACTTGAATTGTACTGCTTCTTACTGGCCGAATTCATCTTCTTAACACCTTCTTCTGTCTTCTACTGTGGTGCTTTTAGTGTCTCCGCAAACCGCAGCAGGCGACATAAGTTTGCAGACTATAAATTTAACCGTCTCAGAGCGTAAAGCGGCCGATGTGACGATCTGCCAATAAGTCGATTCGTCAGCAAATGAAGAAAACGGTCGGATTTGTCAGGTTTTTACTACAAATGGACACTTTTCACATCATCCCGTGCAACGTGGCGTCCAGACCGCGTTTCATGCAAAATCTTAAGGCCCTAGCTCATGTCCAAGGTACCAAAGCAGGCTAATAAGTCAATAAATGATAACTAAAATTTGAATTGTACAACTTATTACTGGTTCTTTCTCGCTGATTACACCAACAGAGAAGCTTCATCTGTGTTCTACTGTGATGCTTTGACTGTCTCCGCATAACGCAGCACGCGACATAAGCTTGCAGATCTGGCAATTAGTCGATTAAATAGAAAATGACGAAAACGGGAGGATTTCTCAGGTTTTTACTACATATGAACACTTTTCACATTCTCCCGCGCAACGTGGCAGACAGACCTCGTTTCATGAACAATCTCAAGGTCATAGCTCATGTACAAATAACCAAAGCCGGTTAATAAGTCAATAATAGATAAGTAAAATGTGAATTGTAATGCTTCGTACTGGCCGATTACATCTTCTGAGAGTCTTCTTCTGTGTTCTACTATGGTTCTTTTAGTGTCTAAGCATAGCGAAGGACACGATATAGTTTTGCAGAAGATAAATATAACCATTGCAGAGAGAAAATCGGCCAATATGACGATCTGGCATTAAGTCGATTCGATATCAAATGACGAAAACGGCCGAATTTGTCAGGTTTTCACTACATATGAACACATTTCACATTCCCCCGTGCAACGCGGCTGCTCGACCTCCCATCATGCAAAATCGTAAGGTCCTAGCTCATGTCAAAGGCACCAAAGGCTGATAACACAATAATCGATATCTAAAACTTGTATTGTATTACTTCTTACTGGCTATTACATCAACTTAGAAGCCTCTTCAGTGTTCTACTATGGTGCATTTAGTGTCTCCGCGTACCGCAGCATGCGACATAGCTTTACAGACGATAAATGTAACCGTTTTAGAGAGAAGAGCGGCCAATGTGACGATTAGACTTTAACTCGAATCGATAACAAATGACGATAACGGACGGATTGCTCAGGTTTTTACTACATATGAACACTTTTCACATTCTCCCGTGCAATGCGGCTGCTAGGCCTCCTTTCATGCAAAATCTTGAGGTCCTAGCTCATGTCTAAGGCACCAAAGATGGGTAAAAAGTCAATAATCGATAGCCAAAATTTGAGTTGTACTGCTTCTTACTGGCTATTACATCATTTTAGAATCTTCATCATTGTTCTACTATGGTGCTTTTAGTATCTCCGTATACGCAGCACGCGCCATAGCTTTGCAGACGATAAATTTAACCGTATCAGAGAGAAGAGCGTCTAATCTGACGATCTGGCATAAGTCGATTCGATAGCAAACGACGAAAACGGGCGGGTTTCTCAGGTTTTCACTACATATGAACACTTTTGCACATTCCCCCGAGCAACGCGGCTACTAGAGCTCCCTTCATGCAAAATCTGTAGGTCCTAGCTCATGCCCAACGCAACAAAGCCGTCTATAAAATCAATAATCGATAACTAAATTTGAATTCTACTGCTTCGTACTAGCTATCACATGAACTTAGAAGCTTCTTCTGTATTCTATTATGGTGTTTTTAGTGTCTCCGCATACCACAGCACGCGACATATCTTTGCACACGATAAATGTAACGGTTTCAGAGAGAAAAGCGGGCTATATGACGATCTTGCATTAACCTGATTCGATAGCAAATGACGCAAACGGGCGGATTTCTCATTTTTTCACTACATATGAACACTTTTCACATTCCCCAGTGCAACACAGCTCCTAGACCTCCCTTCATGCAATATCTTAAGATCCTAGCTCATGTCAAAGGCACCAAAGCCGTGTAAAAGGTCAATAATCGATAACTAAAACAAAAATTGTAATGCTTAGTACAGGCTATCACATCATCTTTGAAGCTTCTTCTGTGTCCTATTATGGTGCTTTTATTGTCTCCGCATACCTCAGCACGCGACATAGCTTTGCACACGATAATTGTAACCGTTTCATTGAGAAGAGCGGCCAATATGACGATCTGGCAAAAGTCGAATCGATAGCAAATGACGAAAACGAGCGGATTTCTCCGGTTTTCACTACATATGAACACTTTTCACATTCCCCCGTCCAACGCGGCTGCTAGACCTCCCTTCATGCAAAATCTTAAGGTCCTAGCTCATGTGCAAGGCACCAAAGCCGTCTAAAAAATCAATAATCGATCACTTAATCTAGAATTGTACTGCTTCGTTTTGGGTATCACACCAACTTAGAAACTTCTTCTGTGTTCTATTGTGGTGCTTTTAGTGTCTACGCATACCGCAGTACGCGACATAGCTTTGAACACGATACATGTAACCGTTTCAGAGAGAAGAGTGGCCAGTATAACGATCTGGCAAAAGTCGATTCGATAGCAAATGACGAAATCGGCGGTTTTCTCAAGTTTTCACTAAATATGAACACTTTGCACTTTCCCCCGTGGAACGCGGCTGCTAGAACTCCCTCATGCAAAATCTTAAGGTCCTAGCTCATGTCCTAGGCACCAAAGCCGTCTAAAAAGTCAATAATCGATAACAAAAACTTGAATTGTACTGCTTCGTACTGGTTATCACATCAACTTAGATGCTTATTCTGTGTTCTATTATGGTGCTTTTAGTGTCTACGCATACCGGAGCACGCAACTTAGCTTTGCACACGATAAATGTAACGGTTTCAGACAGAAATGCGGGTAATATGACGATCTGGCATTAAGTCGATTCGATAGCAAATCAGGAAAACGGGCGGATTTCTCAAGTTTTCACTACATATAAACACTTTTCACATTCCCCCATGCAACGCGGCTGCTAGACCTCCCTTCATGCAAAATCTTAAAGTCCTAGCTCATGTCCAAGGCACCAAAGCCGTCTAAAAATTCAATAATCGATAACTGAAACTTGAATTGTACTGCTTCTAACTGGCTATCACATCAACTTAGAAGTTTCTTCTGTGATCTATAATGGAGCTTTTAGTGTCTCCGCATACCGCAGCACGCTACATAGCTTTGCACACGATAAATGTAAATGTTTCAGAGAGATAACCGGCCAATATGACGATTTGGCATTAAGTCGATTCGATAGCAAATGACGAAAACGGGCGGAATTCTCAGATTTTCACTACATATGAACACTTTTCACATTCCCCCGTGCAACGCGGCTGCTAAACTTCCATTCATGCAAAATCTTAAGGTCCTAGCTCATGTCCAAGGCACCAAAGCCGTCTAACAAGTTATTAATCGATAACTAAAACTTGAATTGTACTGCTACGTAATGACTTTCACAGCAACTTAGAAGCTTCATATATGTTCTATTATGGAGCTTTTAGTGACTCCGCATACCGCAGCACGCGACATAGCTTTGCAAACCATAAATGTAACCGTTTCAGAGAGAAGAGCCGCCAATATGACGATCTGGCAAATGTCGATTCGATAGCAATGAGGAGAACGGGCGGATTTTCCAGGTTTCCACTGCATATGAACACATTTCACATTCCCCCGTGCAACGCGGCTGCTAGACCTCCCTCATACAAAATCGTAAGGAACTACCTCATGTCCAAGCCACGAAAGCCGTCTAAAAAGTCAATAATCGATAGTTAAAACATGATTTGGACTGCTCCGTACTGTCTATCACATCAACTTAGAAGCTTCTTCTGTGTTCTATTATGTTGCTTTTAATGTCTACGCATACCGCAGCACGCGACATAGCTTTGAACACGATAAATGTAACCGTTTCAGAGAGAAGAGCGGCCAATATGACGATCTGGCATTAATTCGATTCGATAGAAAATGACGAAAACGGCGTATTTCTAGTTTTTCACTACATATGAACAGTTTTCACAATCTCCCGTACAACGTGGCTGCTAGACCTCGGTTCATGCCAAATCTTATTTGCCTGGATCATGTCCAAGACACCGAAGCCGTCTAAAAAGTTAATAATCGATAACTAAAACTTGAATTGTACTGCATCGTACTGATTATCACATTAACTTAGAAGCTTCATCTGTGTTCTATTATGGTGCATTTAGTGTCTCCACATACCGCAGCACGCCATATAGCTTTGCACACGATAAATGTAACAGTTTCAGAGCGATGAGCGGCCAATACGAAGATCTGGCATTAAGTCGATTCGATAGCAAATGACGAAAACGGGCGGATTTCTCCGGTTTCCACTACATATGAACACTTTTCAAATTCCGTCGTGCAACGCGGCTGCTAGACCTCCATTCATGCAAAATCTTAAGGTCCTATCTCATGTCCAAGGCACAAAAGCCGTCTAAGAAGTCAATAATCGATAACTAAAACCTGAATTGCACTGATTCTTACTGGCTATCACATCAACTTAGAAGCATCTTCTGTGTTCTATTATGGTGCTATTAGTGTCTCTCCATACCGCAGCACGCGACATAGCTTTGTACACGATAAATGTGACGGTTTCAGAGAGAATAGCGGGCAATATGACGATCTGAAATTAAGTGGATTCGATAGCAAATTACGAAAACGCTCGGATATCTCAGGTTTTCTCTACATATGAACAATTTTCACATCACCCGTGCATCGCTTCTCTTAGTCATCCCTTTATGCAATATCTTAAGGTCCTAGCTCATCTCAAAGGAACCAAAGCCGTCTAAAAAGTCAATAATCGATAACTAAAACTTGAATTGTACTGCTTCGTACTGGCTATTACATCAACTTAGAAACTTCTTCTGTGTTCTATTATGTTGCTTTTAATGTCTACGCATACCGCAGCACGCGACATAGCTTTGAACACGATAAATGTAACCGTTTCAGAGAGAAGAGCGGCCAATATGACGATTTGGCGTTAAGTCGATTCGATAGCAAATGACGATATCGGCGGTTTTCTCAGGTTTTCACTACATATGAACACTTTTCACATTCCCCCGTGCAACGTGGCTGCTAGAACTACCTCATGCAAAATCTTAAGGTCCTAGCTCATGTCCAAGGCACCAAAGCCGTCTAAGAAGTCAATAATCGATAACTAAAACCTGAATTGTACCGCTTCGTACTGGCTATCACATCAACATAGAAGCTTCCTCTGTGTTCTATTATGGTGCTTTTAGTATCTACGCATACCGCAGCACGCAACATAGCTTTGCACACCATAAATGTAACGGATTCAGAGATAATTGCGGGTAATATATCGATCTGGCACTAAGTCGATTCGATAGCAAATGACGAAAACGGGCGGATTTGTCAGGTTTTCACTACATATGAACACTTTTCACATTACCCCGTGCAACGTGGTCCCTACACCTCCCTTCATGCAAAATCGTAATGTTCTAGCTCATGTCCAAAGCACCAAAGCAGTCTAAAAAATCATTAATCGATAACTAAAAGTTGAATTGCTGTTTCGTACTAGCTATCACATCAAGTTAGAAGCTTCTTCTGTGTTCTATAATGGTGCTTTTAAGGTCCAGGCATACCGCAGCACGCGACATAGCTTTGCACACGATAAATGTAACCGTTTCAGAGAGAAGAGCGGCCAATATAGCGATCTGGCATTATGTCGATTCGATAACAAATGACGAAAACGGGGGGATATTTCAGGTTTACACTACATATGGACACTTTTCACATTACCCCATGCAACGCGCCTGCTAGACCTCCCTTCATGCAAAATCTTAAGGTCCTAGCTCATGTCCAAAGCACCAAAGCCGTCTAAAAAGTGAATAATCGATGACTTAAACTAGATTTGTACTGCTTCGTTTTGGCTATCACACCAACTTAGAAACATCTTCTCTGTTCTATTATGGTGCTTTTATTGTCTACGCATACCGCAGCACGCGACGTACTTTTCACACGATAAATGTAACCGTTTCAGAGAGAAGAGCGGCCAATATGACGATCTCACAAAAGTCGATTCGATAGCAAATGACGTAATCGGCGGATTTCTCGGTTTTTACTACATATGAACACTTTGCACATTCCCCCGTGCAACGCGGCTGCTAGAACTCCCTCATGCAAAATCTTAATATACTAGCTCATGTCCAGTGCACCAAAGCCGACTAAAATGTCAATAATCGATAGCTAAAAGAATTATTTTACGGCTTCTTACTGGCTATTACGTCAACTTAGAAGCTTCTTCTGTGTTCTACTATGGTGCTTGTAGTGTCTCCGCATTCCGCAGCACGCGACATAGCTTTGCACACGATAATTGTAACCGTTTCATAGAGAAGAGCGGCAAATATGACGATCTGGCAAAAGTCGATTCGATAGCAAATGACGAAAACGGGCGGATTTCTCACGTTTACACTACATATGAACACTTTTCACATTCCCCCGTCCAACGCGGTTGCTAAACCTCCCGTCATGCAAGGTCGTAAGGTCCTAGCTCATGCCCAAGTCACCAAAATCGTCTGAAAAGTCAATAATCGATAACTAAAACTTCAATATTACTGCTTAGTACTGATTATCTCTTCAACTTAGAAGCTTATTCTGTGTTCTATTATGGAACGTTTAGTGTCTCCGCATACCGCAGCACGCGACATAGCTTTGCACACGACAAATGTAACCGTTTCAGAGAGGATTCCGGCCAATATGACGATCTGGCATTAAGTCGATTCGATAGCAAATGACGAAAACGGGCGGATTTCTCAGAATTTCACTACATATGAACACATTTCACATTCACCCGTGGAACGCGGATGCTAGACCTCCATTAATGCAAAATCGTAATATCCTAGCTCATGTCCAAGGCACCAAAACCGTCTAAAAATTCAATAATCGATATCTAAAACTTAATTTGTACTGCTTCATACAAGCTATCACATCAACTTAGATGCTTCTTCTGTGTTCTATTATGGTGCTTTTAGTGTCTCCGCATACCGCAGCACGCGACATTGCTTTGCAGACGACAAATGTAACCGTTTCAAAGCGAAGAGCGTGCAATATGACGATCTGGCATTAAGTCGATTCGATAGCAAATGAGGAAAACGGGCGGATTTCTCAGGTATTCACTACATATGAACACATTTCACATTCCCCCGTGCAACGCGGCTGCTATAACTCCTTCATCCAAAATCTTATTGTCCCAGCTCATGTCCAAGGCACCAAAGCCATCTAAAAAGTCAATAATCGATAACTAAAACTTGAATTGTACTGCTTCTTACTGGCTATCACGTCAACTTAGAAGCTTCTTCTGTGTTCTATTATGGTGCTCTTAGTGTCTCCGCATACCGCAGCATGCGACATAGCTTTGCACACGATAAATGTAACCGTTTTAGAGAGAAGAGCGGCCAATATGACGATCTGGCATTAAGTCGATTCGACAGCAAATGACGAAAACGAGCCGATTTCTCAGGATTTCACTACATGTGAACACTTTTCACATTCCCCCGTGCAACGCGGCTGCTAGACTCCTTTCATGCAAGGTCGTAAGGTCCTAGCGCATGTACATGGCACCAAAATCGTCTAATAAGTCAATAATCTGTAACTAAATCTTGAATTTTACTGCTTCGTACTGGCGATCACATCAACCTAGAAGCTCTTCCTGTGTTCTATTATGGTGCTTCTAGTGTCTCCGCATACCACATCACGCGACATAGCTTTTCACACGATAAATGTAACCGTTTCAGAGTGAAGAGCTGCCAATATGACGATCTGGCATTAAGTCGATTCGATAGCAAATGACGAAAAAGAGCGGATTTCTCACGTTTACACTACATATGAACACTTTTCACATTCCCCCGTCCAACGCGGTTGCTAAACCTACCGTCATGCAAGGTCATAAGGTCCTAGCTTATGACCAAGTCACCAAAATCGTCTGAAAAGTCAATAATCGATAACTAAAACTTCAATTGTACTGCTTAGGACTGACTATCTCATCAACTTAGAAGCTTCTTCTGTGTTCTATTATGTTGCTTTTAGTGTCTCCGCATACCACAGCAGCGACATTGCTTTGCATACGATAAATGTAACCGTTTCAGAGAGAATACCGGCCAATATGACGATCTGTCATTAATTTGATTCGATAGCAAATGACGAAAACGGGGGGATTTCTCAGGTTTTCACTACATATGAACACTTTTCACATTCCCCCGTGCAACGCGGATGCTAGACCTCCCTTCATGCAAGGTCACAAGGTCCTAGCCCATGTCCAAGGCACAAAATCGTCTAAAAATTCAATAATTGATAAATAAAACTTGAATTGTTCTGCTTCGTACAGGCTATCACATCAATTTAGAAGCTTCATCCGTGTTCTATTATGTTGCTTTTAGTGTCTACGCATACCGCAGCACGCAACATAGCTTTGCACACGATAAATGTAACCGTTACAGAGAGAAGAGCGGCCAAATTGACGATCTGGCAAAAGTCGATTCGATAGCTAATGTCGAAAACGGGCAGATTTCTCACGTTTTCACTGCATATAACCACTTTTCACATTCCCCCGTGCAACGCGGCTGCTAGATCTCCCTTCATGCAGAATCTTAAGGTCCTAGCTCATGTCCAAAGCACCAAAGCCGTCTAAAAAGTCAATAATCGATAACTAAAACTTGAATTGTACTGCTTCGTACTGGCTATCACATCAACTTAGAAGCTTCTTCTGTGTTCTATTATGATGCCTTTAGTGTCTCCGCATACCGCAGCACGTGACATAGCTTTGCACACGATAAATGTAACCGTTTAAGAGAGAAGAGCGGCCAATATGACGATCTGGCATTAAGTCGATTCGATAGCAAATGACGAAAACGAATGGATTTCTCAGGATTTCACTACATTTGAACACTTTTCACATTCCCCCGTCCAACGCGGCAGCTAGACTGCTTTCATGCAAGGTCGTAAGGTCCCAGCGCATGTCCAAGGCACCAATATCGTCTAAAAAGTCAAAAATCGATAACTAAATCTTGAATTGTACTGCTTCGTACTGGCTATCACATCAACCTAGAAGCTTCTTCTGTGTTCTATTATGGTGCTTCTAGTGTCTCCACATACCACAGCACGCGACATAGATTTGAACACGAAAAAAATAATAGTTTCCGAGAGAAGAGCGGCCAATATGACGATATGGCATGAAGTCGATTCGATAGCAAATGATGAAAACTTGCCGATTTCTCAGGTTTTCACTACATATGAACACCTTTCACATACCCCCATCCAACGCGGCTGCTAGAACTCCCTTCATGCTAAATCATAAGGTCCTAGCTCATGTCCAAGTCACGAAAGCCGTCTAAAAAGTAAATAATCTTTAACTAAAACTTGAATTGGACTGCTTCGTACTGGCTATCACTTCAACTTAGAAGCTTCATCTGTGTTCTATTATGATGCCTTTAGTGTCTCCGCATACCGCAGCACGCGACATAGCTTTGCACAGGATAAATGTAACCGTTTAAGAGAGAAGAGAGGCCAATATGACGATCTGGCATTAAGTCGATTCGATAGCAAATGACGAAAACGAGTGGATTTCTCAGGATTTCACTACATTTGAACAGTTTTCACATTCCATCCTTCGAACGTGGCAGCTAGACTGCTTTCATGCAAGGTCTTAAGGTCCCAGCGCATGTCCAAGGCACAAATATCGTCTAAAAAGTCAATAATCGATTACTAAATCTTGAATTGTACTGCTTCGTACTGGCTATCACATCAACCTAGAAGCTTCTTCTGTGTTCTATTATGGTGCTCTAGTGCCTCCGCAACCACAGCACGCGACATAGCATTGCACACGAAAAAAATAATCGTTTCCGAGAGAAGAGCGTCCAATATGACGATATGGCATGAAGTCGATTCGATAGCAAATGACCAAAACGGGGGGATTTCTCAGGTTTTCACTACATATGAACACATTTCACATTCCCCCGTGAAAGACCGGTGCTAGAACTCCCTCATGCAAAATCTTAACGTCCAAGCTCATGTCCAAGGCACCAAAGCCGTCTAAAAAGTCAACAATCGATAGCTAAAAATTGAATTGTACTGCTTCGTTTTGGCTACCACACCATCTTAGAAGCTTCTTATGTTTTCTATTATCGTGCTTTTAGTGTCTCCACATACCGCAGCACGCGACATAGCTTTGCACACGATAAATGTAAAAGTTTCAGAGTGAAGAGCTGCCAATATGGCGATCTGGCATTAAGTCGATTCGATAGCAAATGACGAAAACGGGCGGATTTCTCACGTTTACACTACATATGAACACTTTTCACATTCCCCCGTCCAACGCGGTTGCTAAACCTCCCGTCATGCAAGGTCGTAAGGTCCTAGCTCATGCCCAAGTCACCAAAATCGTCTGAAAAGTCAATAATCGATAACTAAAACTTCAATATTACAGCTTAGTACTGATTATCTCTTCATCTTAGAAGCTTCTTCTGTGTTCTATTATGGTGCTTTTAGTGTCTCCGCATACCACAGCAGCGGCATTGATTTGCACACGATAAATGTAACCGTTTCAGAGAGAATACCGTCCAATATGACGATCTGGCGTTAAGTCGATTCGATAGCAAATGACGAAAACGGGCGGATTTCTCAGGTTTTCACAACGTATGAACAGTTTTCACATTCCACAATGCAACGCGGCTACTAGACCTACCTTTATGCAAAATCTTAAGGTCCTAGCTCATGTCCAAGGCACCAAAGCCGTTTAAAAAGTCAATAATCGATAACTGAAACTTGAAATGTACTGCTTCGGACTGGCTATCACACCAATTTAGAAGCTTCTTTTGTGTTCTGTTATGGTGCGTTTAGTGTCTCCGCATACCGCAGCACGCGACATAGCTTTGCACAGGATAAATGTAACCGTTTAAGAGAGATGAGAGGCCAATATGACGATCTGGCATTAAGTCGATTCGATAGCAAATGACGAAAACGAGTGGATTTCTCAGGATTTCACTACATTTGAACACTTTTCACATTCCCCCGTCCAACGTGGCAGCTAGACTGCTTTCATGCAAGGTCTTAAGGTCCCAGCGCATGTCCAAGGCACAATCATCGTCTGAAAAGTCAATCATCGATAACTAAATCTTTAATTGTACTGCTTCGTACTGGCTATCACATCAACCTAGAAGCTTATTCTGTGTTCTATTATGGAGCTTTTAGTGTCTCCGCATACCGCAGCACGCGACATAGCTTTCATAGCTCTGCACACGAGAAATGTAAACATTTCAGAGAGAAGAGCGGCCAATATGACGATCTGGCATTAAGTCGATTCGATAGCAAATGACGAAAACGAGCGGATTTCTCAGGATTTCACTACATATGAACACTTTTCACATTCCCCCGTGCAACGCGGCTGCTAGACTCCTTTCATGCAAGGTCGTAAGGTCCTAGCGCATGTACATGGCACCAAAATCGTCTAAAAAGTCAATAATCTGTAACTAAATCTTGAATTGTACTGCTTCTTACTGGCGATCACATCAACCTAGAAGCTTTTTCTGTGTTCTATTATAGTGCTTCTAGTGTCTCCGTATTCCACAGCACGCGACATAGCTTTGCACACGATAAATGTAACCGTTTCAGAGTAAAGAGCTGCCAATATGGCGATCTGGCATTAAGTCGATTCGATAGCAAATGACGAAACCGGGCGGATTTCTCACGTTTACACTACATATGAACACTTTTCACATTCCCCCGTCCAACGCGGTTGCTATACTTCCCGTCATGCAAGGTCGTAAGGTCCTAGCTCATGCCCAAGTCACCAAAATCGTCTGAAAAGTCAATAATCGATAACTAAAACTTCAATATTACTGCTTAGTACTGACTATCTCATCAACTTAGAAGCTTGTTCTGTGTTCTATTATGGTGCTTTTAGTATCTCCGCATACCACAGCAGCGGCATTGCTTTGCACACGATAAATGTAACCGTTTTCGAGAGAAGAGCCGCCAATATGACGATCTGGCATTTAGTCGATTCGATAGCAAATGACGAAAACGGTCGGATTTCTCACGTTTTCACTACCTATGAACTCTTTTTACATTCTCCCGTGCAACGCGGCTGCTAGTCCTCCATTCATGCAAGTTTGTAAGGTCCTAGCTCATGTCCAAGGCACGAAAATCGCCTAAAAAGTCAATAATCGATAACTAAAACTTGAATTGTATTGCTTCGTTTTGGCTATCATATCAACTTAGAAGCTTCTTCTGTGTTCTATTATGGTGCTTTTAGTGTCTCCGCATAGCGCAGCACGCGACATGGCTTTGCACACGATAAATGTAACCGTTTTAGTGAGAATACCAGCCAAAATGGCGATCTGGCATTTAGTCGATTCGATAGCAAATGACGAAAACGGGCGGATTTCTCAGGTTTTTTTTGCATATGAAAACTTTTCACGGTCTCCAGTGCAACGCGGCTGTTAGACCTCCCTTCATTCAAAATCGTAAGGTCCTAGCTCATGTCCAAGGCACCAAAGCAGTCTAAAAAGTCAATAATCGATAACTAAAACTTGAACTGTACTGCTTCGTACTGTCTATCACATCAACTGAGAAGCTTCTTCTGTGATCTATTATGGTGCGTTTAGTGTCTCCGCATACCGCAGCGCGAGACCTTGCTTTGCACACGATAAATGTAACCGATTCAGAGAGAAGAGCGGCCAATATGACGATCTGGCATTAAGTCGATTCGATAGCAAGTGACGAAAACGGGCGGATCTCTCAGGTTTTCACTACATATGAACACATTTCACATTCCCCCATGCAACGCAGCTCCTAGATCTCCCTTCATGCAATATCTTATGGTCGACGCTTATGTCAAAGGAACCAAAGCCTTCTTAAAAGTCAATAATCGATAACTGAAACTTGAATTGTACTGCTTCGTACTGGATATCATGTCATCATAGAAGCTTCTTCTGTGTTCTGTTATGGTGCTTTTAGTGACTCCGCATACCGCAGCACGCGACATAGCTTTGCACACGATAAACGTAATCATTTCAGAGAGAATAGCGGGCAATATGACGATCTGGCATTAATTCGATTCGATAGCAAATGACGAAAACGGGCGGATTTCTCAGGTTTTCACCACACATGAACACATTTCACATTCTCCCATGCAACGCGGCTGCTAGACTCCTTTCATGCAAGGTCGTAAGGTCCTAGCGCATGTATATGGCACAAAAATCGTCTAATAAGTCAACAATCTGTAACTAAATCTTGAATTTTACTGCTTCGTACTGGCGATCACATCAACCTAGAAGCTTTTTCTGTGTTCTATTATGGTGCTTCTAGTGTCTCCGCATACCACATCACGCGACATAGCTTTTCACACGATAAATGTAACCGTTTCAGAGTGAAGAGCTGCCAATATGACGATCTGGCATTAAGTCGATTCGATAGCAAATGACGAAAAAGGGCGGATTTCTCACGTTTACACTACATATGAACACTTTTCACATTCCCCCGTCCAACGCGGTTGCTAAACCTACCGTCATGCAAGGTCGTAAGGTCCTAGCTCATGACCAAGTCACCAAAATCGTCTGAAAAGTTAATAATCGATAACTAAAACTTCAATTGTACTGCTTAGGACTGACTATCTCATCAACTTAGAAGCTTCTTCTGTGTTCTGTTATGTTGCTTTTAGTGTCTCCACATACCACAGCAGCGACATTGCTTTGCACACGATGAATGTAACCGTTTCAGAGAGAATACCGGCCAATATGACGATCTGTCATTAATTTGATTCGATAGCAAATGACGAAAACGGGCGGATTTCTCAGGTTTTCACAACGTATGAACACTTTTCACATTCCCCAGTGCAACGCGTCTACTAGACCTACCTTTATGCAAAATCTTAAGGTCCTAGCTCATGTCCAAGGCACCAAAGCCGTTTAAAAAGTCAATAATCGATAACTGAAACTTGAAATGTACTGCTTCGGACTGGCTATCACACCAATTTAGAAGCTTCTTTTGAGTTCTGTTATGGTGCTTTTAGTGTCTCCGCATACCGCAGCACGCGACATAGCGTTGCACACGATAAATGTAACCGTTTCAGAGAGAAGAGCGGACAATATGACGATCTGGCATTTAGTCGATTCGATAGCAAATGACGAAAACGGGGGGATTTCTCAGGTTTTCACTACATATGAACACTTTTCACATTCCCCCGTGCAACGCGGATGCTAGACCTCCCTTCATGCAAGGTCACAAGGTCCTAGCCCATGTCCAAGGCACAAATTCGTCTAAAAATTCAATAATCGATAAATAAAACTTGAATTGTACTGCTTCGTACAGGCTATCACATCAATTTAGAAGCTTCATCTGTGTTCTATTATGTTGCTTTTAGTGTCTACGCATACCGCAGCACGCAACATAGCTTTGCACCCGATAAATGTAACCGTTACAGAGAGAAGAGCGGCCAAATTGACGATCTGGCAAAAGTCGATTCGATAGCTAATGTCGAAAACGGGCAGATTTCTCACGTTTTCACTGCATATAACCACTTTTCACATTCCCCCGTGCAACGCGGCTGCTAGATCTCCCTTCATGCAGAATCTTAATGTCCTAGCTCATGTCCAAACCACCAAAGCCGTCTAAAAAGTCAATAATCGGTAACTAAAACTTGAATTGTACTGCTTCGTACTGGCTATCACATCAACTTAGAAGCTTCTTCTGTGTTCTATTATGATGCCTTTAGTGTCTCCGCATACCGCAGCACGCGACATAGCTTTGCACACGATAAATGTAACCGTTTAAGAGAGAAGAGCGGCCAATATGACGATCTGGCATTAAGTCGATTCGATAGCAAATGACAAAAACGAATGGATTTCTCAGGATTTCACTACATTTGAACACTTTTCACATTCCCCCGTCCAACGCGGCAGCTAGACTGCTTTCATGCAAGGTCGTAAGGTCCCAGCGCATGTCCAAGGCACCAATATCGTCTAGAAAGTCAAAAATCGATAACTAAATCTTGAATTGTACTGCTTCGTACTGGCTATCACATCAACCTAGAAGCTTCTGCTGTGTTCTATTATGGTGCTTCTAGTGTCTCCACATACCACAGCACGCGACATAGCTTTGAACACGAAAAAAATAATAGTTTCCGAGAGAAGAGCGGCCAATATGACGATATGGCATGAAGTCGATTCGATAGCAAATGATGAAAACTTGCCGATTTCTCAGGTTTTCACTACATATGAACACCTTTCACATACCCCCATCCAACGGCGCTGCTAGAACTCCCTTCATGCAAAATCATAAGGTCCTAGCTCATGTCCAAGGCACCAAAGCCGTCTAAAAAGTAAATAATCGTTAACTAAAACTTGAATTGGACTGCTTCGTACTGGCTATCACTTCAACTTAGAAGCTTCTTCTGTGTTCTATTATGATGCCTTTAGTGTCTCCGCATACCGCAGCACGCGACATAGCTTTGCACAGGATAAATGTAACCGTTTAAGAGAGAAGAGAGGCCAATATGACGATCTGGCATTAAGTCGATTCGATAGCAAATGACGAAAACGAGTGGATTTCTCAGGATTTCACTACATTTGAACAGTTTTCACATTCCCCCGTCCAACGTGGCAGCTAGAGTGCTTTCATGCAAGGTCTTAAGGTCCCAGCGCATGTCCAAGGCACAAATATCGTCTTAAAAGTCAGTAATCGATAACTAAATCTTGAATTGTACTGCTTCGTACTGGCTATCACATCAACCTAGAAGCTTCTTCTGTGTTCTATTATGGTGCTTCTAGTGCCTCCGCAACCACAGCACGCGACATAGCTTTGCACACGAAAAAAATAATCGTTTCCGAGAGAAGAGCGTCCAATATGACGATATGGCATGAAGTCGATTCGATAGCAAATGACCAAAACGGGGGGATTTCTCAGGTTTTCACTACATATGAACACATTTCACATTCCCCCGTGAAAGACCGGTGCTAGAACTCCCTCATGCAAAATCTTAACGTCCAAGCTCATGTCCAAGGCACCAAAGCCGTCTAAAAAGTAAACAATCGATAGCTAAAAATTGAATTGTACTGCTTCGTTTTGGCTATCACACCATCTTAGAAGCTTCTTATCTTTTATATTATCGTGCTTTTAGTGTCTCCACATACCGCAGCACCTGACAAAGCTTTGCACACGATAAATGTAACCGTTTCAGAGAAAAGAGCGCCCAATATGACGATCTGCCTAAAGTCTATTCCATAGCAAATAACGAAAACGGGCGAATTTCTCAGGTTTTTACAACATATGAACAGTTTTCACATTCCACAGTGCAACGCGGCTACTAGACCTACAACGCTTCTTCTGTGTTCTATTATGGTGCTTTTAGTGTCTCCGCATACCACAGCAGCGGCATTGCTTTGCACACGATAAATGTAACCGTTTCAGAGAGAATACCGGCCAATATGACGATCTGGCATTAAGTCGATTCGATAGCAAATGACGAAAACGGGCGGATTTCTCAGGTTTTCACAACGTATGAACAGTTTTCACATTCCACAGTGCAACGCGGCTACTAGACCTACCTTTATGCAAAATCTTAAGGTCCTAGCTCATGTCCAAGGCACCGAAGCCGTCTAAAAAGTCAACAATCGATAGCTAAAAATTGAATTGTATTGCTTCGTTTTGGCTATCACATCAACTTAGAAGCTTCTTCTGTGTTCTATTATGGTGCTTTTAGTGTCTCCGCATAGCGCAGCACGCGACATGGCTTTGCACACGATAAATGTAACCGTTTTAGTGAGAATACCAGCCAAAATGGCGATCTGGCATTTAGTCGATTCGATAGCAAATGACGAAAACGGGCGGATTTCTCAGGTTTTTTTTTTGCATATGAAAACATTTCACGGTCTCCAGTGCAACGCGGCTGTTAGACCTCCCTTCATTCAAAATCGTAAGGTCCTAGCTCATGTCCAAGGCGCCAAAGCAGTCTAAAAAGTCAATAATCGATAACTAAAACTTGAACTGTACTGCTTCGTACTGTCTATCACATCAACTGAGAAGCTTCTTCTGTGATCTATTATGGTGCGTTTAGTGTCTCCGCATACCGCAGCGCGAGGCCTTGGTTTGCACACTATAAATGTAACCGATTCAGAGAGAAGAGCGGCCAATATGACGATCTGGCATTAAGTCGATTCGATAGCAAGTGACGAAAACGGGCGGATCTCTCAGGTTTTCACTACATATGAACACATTTCACATACCCCCATGCAACGCAGCTCCTAGATCTCCCTTCATGCAATATCTTAAGGTCGACGCTTATGTCAAAGGAACCAAAGCCTTCTTAAAAGTCAATAATCGATAACTGAAACTTGAATTGTACTGCTTCGTACTGGATATCATGTCATCATAGAAGCTTCTTCTGTGTTCTGTTATGGTGCTTTTAGTGTCTCCGCATACCGCAGCACGCGACATAGCTTTGCACACGATAAAAGTAATCATTTCAGAGAGAATAGCGGGCAATATGACGATCTGGCATTAATTCGATTCGATAGCAAATGACGAAAACGGGCGGATTTCTCAGGTTTTCACCACACATGAACACATTTCACATTCTCCCGTGCAACGCGGCTGCTAGACCTCCCTTCATACAAAATCGTAAGGTCCTAGCTCATGTACAAGGCACCAAACCCGTCTAAAAAGTCAATAATTGATAACTAAAACTACAATAGTACTGCTTCGTACTGGCTATCACATCAACTTAGAAGCTTCTTCTGTGATCCATTATGGTCCTTTTGGTGTCTCCGCATAACGCAGCACGAAACGTAGCTTTGCACACGATAAATGTAACCGTTTCAGAGAGAAGAGCGGCCAATATGACCATCTGGCAAAAGTCGATTCGATAGCAAATGACGAAAACTGGAGGATTTCTCAGGTTTTCACTACATATGAACAATTTTCACATTCCAACGTGCAACGCGGCTGCTATAACTCCCTCATGCAAATCGTAAAGTCCCAGCTCATCTCCATCTAAAAAGTCAATAATCGATAACTAAAACTTGAATTGTACTGCTTCTTACTCGCTATCACATCAACTTAGAAGCATCTTCTGTGTTCCATTATGGTGCTTTTAGTGTCTCCGCATACCACAGCACGCGACATATCTTTGCACACTATAAATGTAACCGTTTCAGAGAGAATACCGGCCAATATGACGATCTGGCATTAAGTCGATTCGATAGGAAATGACGAAAACAAGCGGATTTCTCAGGTTTTCAATGCATATGAACAGTTTTCACATTCTCCCGTGCAACGCGGCTGCTAGACCCCCCTTCATTCAAGGTCGTAAGGTCCTAGCTAATGTCCAATTCACCAATATAGTCTAAAAATTCAATAACCGATAACTAAAACTTGAATTGTACTGCTTCGTACAGGCTATCACATCAGGACAGGTCGTAGCTCATGTCAAAGGAACCAAAGCCGTCTAAAAAGTCAATAATCGATAACAAAATCATTAATTGTACTGCTTGGTACTGGCTATCACATCAATTTAGACGCTTCTTCTGTGTTCTGTTATGGTGCTTTTAGTGTCTCCACATACCGCAGCACGCGACATAGCTTTGCACACGATACATGTAACCATTTAAGAGAGAAGAGCGGGCAATATGACGATCTGGCACTAAGTCGATTCGATAGCAAATGTCGAAAACGGGCGGATTTCTCAGTTTTCCACTATATATGAACACTTTTCACATTCCCCCGTGCAACGCAGCTCCTAGACATCCTTTCATGCAATATCGTAAGGTCGTAGCTCATGTCAAAGGAAAAAGGTTTCCACTATATATGAACACTTTTCACATTCCCCCGTGCAACGCAGCTCCTAGACATCCTTTCATGCAATATCGTAAGGTCGTAGCTCATGTCAAAGGAACCAATGCCGTCTAAAAAGTCAATAATCGATAACTAAAACTTGAATTGTACTGCATCGTAGTGGCTATCACTTCATCATAGAAGCATCTTCTGTGTTCTGTTATGGTGCTTTTAGTGTCTCCGCATACCGCAGCACGCGACATAGCTTTGCACACGATAAATGTAACCGTTTCAGAGAGAAGGGCGGCAAATTTGACGAGATGGCATTAAATCGATTCGATAGCAAATGACGAAAACGGGCGGATTTCTCAGGTGTTTAATATATATGAGTACTTTTCACATTCTGTCGTGCAACGTGGCTGCGAGACCTCCCTTCATGCAAAATCTTAAGGTCCTAGCTCATGTCCACGGCACCAAGGCCGTCTAAAAAAGGCAATAATCGATAACTAAAACTTGAATTGTACTGCTTCGTACTGGCTATCACATCAACTTAGATGCTTCTTTTGTATTATATTATGGTGCTTTTACTGTTTCCACATACCGCAGCACGCGACATAGCTTTGCACACGATAAATGTAACCATTTCAGAGAGAAGAGCGGCCAATAAGACGATCTGGCATTAGGTCGATCCGATAGAAATAAAGAAAACGGGCGGATTTCTCAGCTTTTCACTACATACGAAACTTTTCACATCACCCCGTGCAACGCGGCTGCTAGAATTCCCTTCATGCAAAATCTTCAGGTCCTAGCTCATGTCCAATGCACCATAGCCGTCTAAAAAGTCAATAATCGATAACTAAAACTTGAATTGTACTGCTACGTGCTAGCTTTCACATCAACATAGAAGCTTCTTCTGTGTTCTATTATGGGGCTTTTAGTGTCTCCACATACCACAGCACGCGACATAGCATTGCACACGATAAATGTAACCATTTCAGAGAGAAGAACCGTCAATATGACGATCTCGCATTAAGTCGATTCGATAGCAAATGACGAAAACGGGCCAATTTCTCAGGTTTTCACTACATATGAACACTTTTCACATTCCCCTGTGCAACGCGGCTGCTATACCTACCTTCTTACAAAATCTTAAGGTACTAGCTAATGTCCAAGGCACCAAAGCCGTCTAAAAAGTCAATAATCGGTAACTAAAACTTGAAATGTACGGCTTCGTACTGGCTATCACATCAACTTAGATGCTTCTCCTATGTTCCATTATGGTGCTTTTAGTGTCATGGCATTCCGCAGTAGGCGAGATAGCTTTGCACACGATAAATGTAACCGTTCAAGAGAGAAGAGCGGCAAATATGAAGATCTGGCATTAGGTCGATTCGATAGCAAATAACGAAAACGGGCGGATTTCTCAGCTTTTCACTACATACGAAACTTTTCACATCACCCCGTGCAACGTGGCTGCTAGAATTCCCTTCATGCCAAATCGTAAGGTCTTAGATCATGTTCGATTCACCAAAGCCGTCTAAAAACTCAATAATCGATAACCAAAACTTGAATTGTACTGCTACGTGCTGGCTTTCACATAAACTTAGAAGCTTCTTCTGTGTTCTATCACATCAACTTAGAAATTTCCTCTGTGTTCTGTTATGGTTCTTTTAGTGTCTCCTCATACCGCAGCACGCGACATAGCTTTGCACACGATAAATGTAACCGTTTCAGAGAGAACAGCGGCCAAGATGACGATCTGGCATTAAGTCGAATCGATAGCAAATAACGAAAACGGGCGGATTTCACAAGTTTTCACTACATATCAACACTTTTCACATTCTCCCAAGCAACGCGGCTGCTAGACCTCCCTTCCTGCAAAATCTGAAGGTCGTAGCTCATGTCCAAGGCACCAAAGCCGTCTAAAAAATGCAATAATCGATAACTGAAACTTGAATTGTACTGCTTCGTACTGGCTATCACATTAACTTAGGTGCTTCTTTTGTATTATATTATGGTGCTTTTCGTGTCTCCACATACCGCAGCACGCGACATAGCATTGCACACGATAAATGTAACCATTTCAGAGAGAAGAACCGTCAATATGACGATCTCGCATTAAGTCGATTCGATAGCAAATAACGAAAACGGGCGGATTTCTCAGGTTTTTACAACATATGAACACTTTTCACATTGTCTCGTGCAACGTGGCTGCTAGACCTCCCTTCATGCAAAATCTTAAGGTCCTAGCTCATAACCAATGCACCAAAGTCGTCTAAAAAGTCAATAATCGATAACTAAAACTTGAAATGTACGGCTAAGTACTTTCTATCACATCAACTTAGATGCTTCTTCTGTGTTCTATTATGGTGCTTTTAGTGTCCAGGCATTCCGCAGCCCGCGACATAGGTTTGCACACGATGAATGTAACCGTTTCAGAGAGAAGGGCGACTAATTTGACGATATGGCATTAAATCGATTTGATAGCAAATGACGAAAACGGGCGGATTTCTCAGGTGTTTAATATATATGAGCACTTTTCACATTCTGTTGTGCAACGTGGCTGCTAGACCTCCCTTCATGCAAAATCTTAAGGTCCTAGCTCATGTCCAAGGCACCAAGGCCGTCGAAAAAAGGCAATAATCGATAACTAAAACTTGAATTGTACTGCTTCGTACTGGCTATCACATCAACTTAGATGCTTCTCCTATGTTCCATTATGGTGCTTTTAGTGTCTAGGCATTCCGCAGTAGGCGAGATAGCTTTGCACACGATAAATGTAACCGTTCAAGAGAGAAGAGCGGCAAATATGAATATCTGGCATTAGGTCGATTCGATAGCAAATAACGAAAACGGGCGGATTTCTCAGCTTTTACTACATACGAAACTTTTCACATCACCCCGTGCAACGTGGCTGCTAGAATTCCCTTCATGCAAAATCTTCAGGTCCTAGCTCATGTCCAATGCACCAAAGCCGTCTAAAAAGTCAATAATCGATAACTAAAACTTGAATTGTAGTGCTACGTGCTGGCTTTACACATCAACTTAGAAGCTTCTTCTGTGTTCTAACACATCAACTTAGAAATTTCTTCTGTGTTCTGTTATGGTGCTTTTAGTGTCTCCTCATACCACAGCACGCGACATAGCTTTGCACGCGATAAATGTAACCGTTTCAGAGAGAAGAGCGTCCAATATGACGATCTGGCATTAAGTCGATTCGTTAGCAAATAAAGAAAACGGGCGAATTCCTCAGGTTTTTACAACATATGAACACTTTTCACATTCTATCGTGCAACGTGGCTGCTAGACCTCCCTTCATGCAAAATCTTCAGGTCCTAGCTCATGTCCAATGCACCAAAGCCGTCTAAAAAGTCAATAATCGATAACTAAAACTTGAATTGCACTGCTTCGTACTGGCTATCACATCAACTTAGTAGTTTCTTGTGTGTTCTATTATGCAGTTTTTAGTGTCTCCGCATACCGCAGCACACGACATAGCTTTGCACACGATAAATGTAACCATTTCAGAGAGAAGAACCGTCAATATGACGATCTCGCATTAAGTCGATTCGATAGCAAATGACGAAAACGGGCCGATTTCTCAGGTTTTCACTACATATGAACACTTTTCACATTCCCCTGCGCAACGCGGCTGCTATACCTACCTTCTTACAAAATCTTAAGGTACTAGCTCATGTCCAAGGCACCAAAGCCGTCTGAAAAGTCAATAATCGATAACTAAAACTTGAAATGTACGGCTTCGTACGGGCTATCACATCAACTTAGATGCTTCTCCTATGTTCCATTATGGTGCTTTTAGTGTCTAGGCATTCCGCAGCAGGCGAGATAGCTTTCCACACGATAAATGTAACCGTTCAAGAGAGAAGAGCGGCCAATATGAAGATCTGGCATTAGGTCGATTCGATAGCAAATAACGAAAACGGGCAGATTTCTCAGGTTTTTACAACATATGAACACTTTTCACATTCTCTCGTGCAACGTGGCTGCTAGACCTCCCTTCATGCAAAATCTTAAGGTCCTAGCTCATGTCCAATGCACCAAAGCCGTCTAAAAAGTCAATAATCGATAATTAAAACTTGAAATGTACGGCTAAGTACTTTCTATCACATCAACTTAGATGCTTCTTCTGTGTTCTATTATGGTGCTTTTAATGTTCAGGCATTCCGCAGCTCGCGACATAGGTTTGCACACGACAAATGTAACAGTTTCAGAGAGAAGAGCGGCCAATATGACGATCTGGCATTAAGTCGATTCGATAGCAAATGACGAAAACGGGCGGATTTCTCAGGTTTTCAATACATATGAACACTTTTCACATTCCCCCGTGCAACGCGGCTGCGAGACCTCCATTCCTGCAAAATCTTAAAGTCCTAGCTCATGTCCACGGCACCAAAGCCGTCTGACAAGTCAATAATCGGTAAGTAAAACTTGTATTGTACTGCTTCGTACTGGCTATCACATCAACTTAGTAGTTTCTTGTATGTTCTATTATGCAGTTTTTAGTGTCTCCGCATACCGCAGCACGCGACATAGCTTTGCACATGACAAATGTAACCGTTTCAGAGAGAAGAGCGGCCAATTTGACGATCTGGCATTAAATCGATTCATTAGCATATGACGAAAACGGGCGGATTTCTCCGGTTTTCACTACATATGAACACTTTTCACATTCCCCCATGCAACGCGGCAGCTATACTTCCCTCCCTGCAAAATCTCAAGCTCCGAGCTCATGTCCTTTCACCAAAGCCGTCTAAAAAGGCAATAATCGATAACTAAAACTTAAATTGTACTGCTACGTGCTGGCTTTCACATCAACGTAGATGCTTCTCCTGTGTTCTAACACATCAACTTAGAAATTTCTTCTGTGTTCTGTTATGGTGCTTTTAGTGTCTCCTCATACCGCAGCACGCGACATAGCTTTGCACACGATTAATGTAACCGTTTCAGAGAGAAAAGCGGCCAATATGACGATCTGGCATTAAGTCGATTCTATAGCAAAATGACGAAAGCAGGCGGATTTCTTCGGTTTTCACTACATATGAACACTTTTCACACTCCCCCATGCAACGCGGCGGCTAGACCTCCCTCCTCGGAAAATCTTAAAGTCCTAGCTCATGTCCACGGCACCAAAGCCGTCTGACAAGTCAATAATCGGTAAGTAAAACTTGTATTGTACTGCTTCGTACTGGCTATCACATAAACTTAGTAGTTTCTTGTATGTTCTATTATGCAGTTTTTAGTGTCTCCTCATACCGCAGCACGCGATATGGCTTTGCACACGACAAATGTAACAGTTTCAGAGAGAAGAGCGGCCAATATGACGATCTGGCATTAAGTCGATTCGATAGCAAATGACGAAAACGGGCGGATTTCTCAGGTTTTCAATACATATGAACACTTTTCACACTCCCCCATGCAACACGGCGGCTAGACCTCCCTCCCTGGAAAATCTTAAGGTCCTAGCTCATGCCCACGGCACCAAAGCCGTCTAAAAAGTCAATAATCGATAACTAAAACTTGAATTGCACTGCTTCGTACTGGCTATCACATCAACTTAGTAGTTTCTTGTGTGTTCTATTATGCAGTTTTTAGTGTCTCCGCATACCGCAGCACGCGACATAGCTTTGCACATGACAGTCACATCAACTTAGAAGGTTCTTCTGTGTTCTATTATTATGCTTTTAGTGTTCAGGCATTCCGCAGCTCGCGACATAGGTTTGCACACGATAAATGGAACCGTTTCAGAGAAAAGAGCGACCAATATGACTATCTGGCATTAAGTTGATTCGATAGCAAAAGACGAAACGGGCTGATTTCTCAAGTTTTCACTACATATGAACACGTTTCACATTCCCCCATGAAACGTGGCTGCTAGACCTCACTTCATGCAAAATCGTAAGGTCCTAGCACATATCCAAGGCACCAAAGAAGGGTAAAAAGTCAATAATCGATAACTAAAGCTTTAATTGTACTACTTCTAACTGGCTATTATATCAACTTAGAAGCTTAGAAGTAAGAAGTAGTACAATTCAAGTTTTAGGTATCGATTATTGACTTTTTAGCTGGCTTTGGTGGCTTGGACATGAGCTAGGACCTTAACATTCCGCATGAAAGGAGGACTAGCAGCCGAGTTGCACGGGAGAATGTGAAAAGTGTTCATATGTAGTAAAAAACCTCAGAAATCCGTCCGTGTCGTCATTTATTATTGAATCGATTTAAAGCCAGATCTTGATATTGGCCGCTCGTCTCTCTGAAACGGTTCTACTTATCATCTGCAAAGCTATGTCGCGTGCTGCGGTATGCGGAGACACTAAAAGCACCATAGTAGAAAACAGATGAAGCTTCTAAGTTGATGTAATAGCCATTAAGAAGTAGTACAATTCAAGTTTTCGGTATCGATTGTTGACTTTTTACCCTTCTTTGGTGCCTTGGACATGAGCTAGGAACTTAAGATTCTGCATGAAAGGAGGACTAGCAGCCGCGTTGCACGGGAGAATGTGAAAAGTGTTCTTATGTAGTAAAAACCTGAGAAATTCGTCCGTTTTCGTCATTTGTTATCGAATCGACTTAAAGGTAGATTGTCACATTGTCCTTTCTTCTGTCTGAAACAGTTACATTTATCGTCTGCAAAGCTATGTCGCGTGCTGCGGTATGCGGAGACACTAAAATCGCCATAGTAGAACACAGATGAAGCTTCTAAGTTGATGTAATAGCCAGTAAGAAGTAGTACAATTCAAGTTTAAGGCATCGATTATTGACTTTTTAGCTGGCTTTGATGCCTTGGACATGAATTAGAACCTTAACGTTTTGCATGAAAGGAGGACTAGCAGCCGAGTTTCACGGGAGAATGTGAAAAGTGTTCATATGTAGTAAAAACCTGAGAAATCCGTCCGTGTTCGTCATTTGTTATGGAATCGACTTAAAGCCAGATCTTCACATTGGCCGCTCTTCTCTCTGAAACTGTTATACTTATCGTCTGCAAAGCTATGTCGCGTGCTGCGGTATGCGGAGACACTAAAAGCACCATAGTAGAACACAGATGAAGCTTCTAAATTGATGTAATAGCCAGTAAGAAGTAGTACAATTCAGGTTTTAGTTATGGATTATTGACTTTTTACGCTTCTTTTGTGCCTTGGACATGAGCAAGTAACTTAAGATTTTGCATGAAAGGAGGACTACCCACGTTCCATGGGAGAATGTGAAAAGGGTTCATATGTAGTAGAAATCTGAGAAATCCATCCGTCTTCGTCATTTGTTATCGAATCGACTTAAAGCCAGATCTTCACATTGGCCGCTCTTCTCTCTGACACGGTTGTACTTATCGTCTGAAAAGCTATGTCGCGTGCTGCGGTATGCGGAGAATCTAAAAGCACTATAGTAGAACACAGATGAAGCTTCTAAGTTGATGTAATAGCCAGAAAGAAGTAGTACAATTCAAGTTTTAGTTATCGATTATTGACTTTTTAGCTGGCTTTGATGCCTTGGACATGAGCTAGGACCTTAACGATTTGCATGAAAGGAGGACTAGCAGCCGAGTTGCACGGGAGAATGTGAAAAGCGTTCATATGTAGTAAAAACTAGAGAAATCCGTCCGTTTTCGTCATTTGTTATGGAATCGACTTAAAGCCAGATCGTCACATTGGCCGCTCTTCTCTCTGAAACGGTTGTACTTATCGTCTCCAAAGCTATGTCGCGTGCTGCGGTATGCGGAGCCACTAAAAGCACCATAGTAGAACACAGATGAAGCTTCTAAGAAGGTGTAATAGACAGTAAGAAGTAGTACAATTCAAGTTTTAGGTATCGATTATTGACTATTTACCCTTCTTTGGTGCCTTGGACATGAGCTAGGAACTTAAGATTTTGCACGAAAGGAGGACTAACAGCCGCGTTGCCTTGGACATGAGCTATGACCTTACGATTTTGCATGAGTGGTTGTCTAGAATACGCGTTGCACGGGGAATGTGAAAAGTGTTCATACGTAGTGAAAACCTCAGAAATGCGCCCGTTTTCGTCATTTGCTATCGAATCGACTTAATGCCAGATCGTCATATTGGCCGCTCTTCTCTCTGAAACGGTTACATTTATCGTGTGCAAGGCTATATAGCGTGCTGCGGTATGCGGAGACACTAAAAGCACTATAATAGAACACAGAAGAAGCTTCTAATTTGATGTGATAATGAGTACGAAGCAGTACAATTCAAATTTTAGTTATCGATTATTGAAATTTTCGAAGGCTTTGGTGCCTTGGATATGAGCTAGGACCATAAGATTTTGCATGTAGGGAGATCTAGCAGCCGCGTTGCACGGGGGAATGTGAAACGTGTTCATTTGTAGTGGAAACCTGAGAAATTCGCACGTTTTCGTCATTTGCTATCGAATCGACTTAATGCCAGATCGTCACATTGGCCACACGTCTCTCTTTAACGATTATATTTATCGTGTGCAAAGCTATGCCGCGTGCTGCGGTATGCGGAGACACTAAAAGCAATATATTAGAACACAGAAGAAGCTTCTAAGTTGATGTGATAGCCAGTACGAAGCAGTAAAATTCAAGTTTTATTTATCGTTTATTGACTTTTTAGACGGCTTTGGTGCCTTGGACATGAGCTAGGACCTTAAGATTTTACATGAAGGGAGGTCTGGCAGCCGCGTTGCACGGGGGAATGTGAAAACTCTTCATATGTAGTGAAAACGTGAGCAATCCACGGGTTTTCGTCCCTTGCTATTGAATCGACGTAATGCCAGATCGTCATATTGGCCGCTCTTCTATCAGAAACGGTTATATTTATCATGTGGAAAACCATGTCGCGTGCTGCGATATGCGGAGACACTAGTAGCACCATAATAGAACACAGAAGAAGCTTCTAAGTTGATGTGATAAAGAGTACGAAGCAGTAAAATTCAAGTTTTAGTTATCGATTATTGACTATTTCGACGGATTTGGTGCTTTGGAGATGAGCTATGACCTTAAGATTTGGCATGAAGGGAGGTCTAGCAGCCGCGTTGCACCGGGGAATGTGAAAACTCTTCATATGTAGTGAAAACGTGAGGAATTCGCTCGTTTTTGTCACTTGCTATCGAATCGACGTAATGCCAGAACGTCATATTGGCCGCTCCTCTATCTGAATCGGTTACATTTATCATGTGGAAAACTATGTCGCGTGCTGCAGTATGCGGAGACACTAGTAGCACCATAATACACTCCTGGAAATTGAAATACGAACACCGTGAATTCATTGTCCCTGGAAGGGGAAACTTTATTGACACATTCCTGGGGTCGGATACATCACATGATCACACAGACAGAACCACAGGCACATAGACACAGGCAACAGAGCATGCACAATGTCGGCACTAGTACAGGGTATATCCACCTTTCGCAGCAATGCAAACTGCTATTCTCCCACGGAGACGATCGTAGAGATGCTGGATGTAGTCCTGTGGAACGGCTTGCCATGCCATTTCCACGTGGCGACTTGGACCAGCGTTCGTGCTGGACGTGCAGACCGCGTGAGACGACGCTTCATCCAGTCCCAAACATGCTCAATGGGGGACAGATCCGGAGATCTTGCTGGCCAGGGTAGTTGACTTACACCTTCTAGAGCACGTTGGGTGGCACGGGATACATGCGGACGTGCATTGTCCTGTTGGAACAGCAAGTTCCCTTGCCGGTCTAGGAATCGTAGAACGATGGGTTCGATGACGGTTTGGATGTACCGTGCACTATTCAGTGTCCCCTCGACGATCACCAGAGGTGTACGGCCAGTGTAGGAGATCGCTCCCCACACCATGATGCCGGGTGTTGGCCCTGTGTGCCTCGGTCGTATGCAGTCCTGATTGTGGCGCTCACCTGCACAGCGCCAAACACGCATACGACCATCATTGGCACCACGGCAGAAGCGATTCTCATCGCTGAAGACGACACGTCTCAATTTGTCCCTACATTCACGCCTGTCGCGACACCACTGGAGGTGGGCTGCACGATGTTGGGGCGTGAGCGGAAGACGGCCTAACGGTGTGCGGGACCGTAGCTAAGCTTCATGGAGACGGTTGCGTATGGTCCTCTAAACTTGAATTGTACTACTTCTTACTGGCTATTACATCAACTTAGAAGCTTCATCTGTGTTCTACTATGGTGCTTCTAGTGTCTCCGCATACCGCAGCACGCGACATAGCTTTGCAGACGATAAATGTAACCGTTTCAGACAGAAGAGCGGCCAATGTGACAATCTGGCTTTAAGTCGATTCGATAACAAATGACGAAAACGGAAGGATTTCTCAGGTTTTTACTACATATGAATACTTTTCACATTCTCCCGTGCAACTCGGCTGCTGGTCCTCCTTCCATGCAAAATGTTAAGGTCCTAGCTCATGTCCAAGGCACCAAAGAAGGGTAAAAAGTCAATAATCCATAACGAAAACATGAATTGTACTACATCTTACTGGCTATTACATCAACTTAGAAGCTTCATCTGTGTTCTACTATGGTGCTTTTAGTGTCTCCGCATACCGCACCACGCGACATAGCTTTGCAGACGATAAGTACAACCGTTTCAGAGAGACGAGCGCCCAATGGTAAGATCTGGCTTTAAGTCGATTCGATAACAAATGACGAACACGGGCGGATTTCTCAGGTTTTTACTACATATGAACACTATTCACATTCTCCTGTGCAATTCGGCTGCTAGTCTTCCTTTCATGCAAAATGTTAAGGTCCTAGCTCATGTCCAAGGCACCAAAGCCAGCTAAAAATTCAATAATCTATAACTAAAACTTGAATTGTACTACTTCTTACTGGCTATTACATCAACTTTGAAGCTTCATCTGTGTTCTACTATGGTGCTTTTAGTGTCTCCGCATACCGCAGCACGAGACATAGCTTTGCAGACGATAAATGTAACCGTTTAAGACTGAAGTGCGGCCAATGTGACGATGTGGCTTCAAGTCGATTCGATAACAAATGACGAAAACGGACGGATTTCTCAGGTTTTTACTACATATGAACACTTTTCACATTCTCCCGTGAAACGCGGCTGCTAGTCCTAATTTCATGAAATTTCTTAAGGTCCTACCTCATGTCCAGGGCACCAAACAAGGTTAAAAAGTCAATAATCGATAACAAAAACTTGAATTGTACTACTTCTTACTGGCTATTACATCAGTTGTGAAGCTTCATCTGTGTTCTACTATGGTGCATTTAATGTCTCGCATACCACAGCACACGACATAGCTTTGCAGACGATAAGTACAACCGTTTCAGAGAGAATACCGGCCAATGTGACGATCTGGCTTTATGGCGATTCGATAACAAATGACGAAAACGGGCGGATTTCTCAGGTTTTTACTACATATGAACACAATTCACATTCTCCCGTGCAACTCGGCTGCTAATCCTCCTTTCAAGCAAAATGTTAAGGTCCTAGATCATGTCCAAGGCACCAAAGCCAGCTAAAAAGTCAATAATCTATAACTAAAACTTGAATTGTACTACTTCTTACTGGCTATTACATCAACTTAGAAGCTTCATCAGTGTTCTACTACGGTGCTTCTAGTGTCTCCGCATACCGCAGCACGCGACATAGCTTTGCAGACGATAAATGTAACTGTTTCAGACAGAAGAGCGGAAAATGTGACAATCTAGCTTTAAGTCGATTCGATAACAAATGACAAAAACGGACGGATTTCTCAGGCTTTTACTACATATGAACACTTTTCACATTCTCCCGTGCAACTCGGCTGCCAGTCCTCCTTTCATGCAGATTCTTAAGGTCCTACCTCATGTCCAAGGCACCAAAGCCAGCTAAAAAGTCAATAATCGATACCTAAAACTTGAATTGGACTACTTCTTACTGGCTATTACATCAACTTAGAACCTTCATCTGTGTTCTACTATGGTGCTTTTAGTGTCTCCGCATACCGCAGCACGCGACATAGCTTTGCAGACGATAAGTACAATCGATTCAGAGAGAAGAACGACCAATGTGACGATCTGGCTTTAAGTCGATTCGATAACAAATGACGAATACGGACGGATTTCTCAGGTTTTTACTACATATGAACACTTTTCACATTCTCCCGTGCAACTCGGCTGCCAGTCCTCCTTTCATGCAGATTCTTAAGGTCCTACCTCATGTCCAAGGCACCAAAGCCAGCTAAAAAGTCCATAATCGATACCTAAAACTTGAATTGTACTACTTCTTAAAGGCTATTACATTTAATTAGATGCTTCATCTGTGTTTTACTATGGTGGTTTTAGTGTCTCCGCAAACCGCAGCACACGTCATAGTATTGCAGACGATAAGTACAACCATGTCAGAGAGAAGAGCGACCAATGTGACGATCTGGCTTTAAGACGATTCGATAACAAATGACGAATACGGACGGATTTCTCAGGTTTTTACTACATATGAACACTTTTCACATTCTCCCGTGCAACTCGGCTTCCAGTCCTCGTTTCATGCAGATTCTTAAGGTCCTAGCTCATGTCCAAGGCGCCAAAGCCAGCTAAAAAGTCCATAATCGATACCTAAAACTTGAATTGTACTACTTCTTACAGGCTATTACATTTAATTAGATGCTTCATCTGTGTTTTACTATGGTGGTTTTAGTGTCGCCACATAGCGCAGCACACGTCTGAGCTTTGCAGACGATAAGTACAACCGTTTCAGAGAGAAGAGTGGCAAGTGCGACATTCTGGTTTTAAGTCGATTCGATAACAAATGACGATAACGGACGGATTTCTCAGGTTTTTACTACATATGAACACTTTTCACATTCTGCCGTGCAACTCGGCTGCTAGTTCTCTTTTCATGCACAATCTTAAGGTCCTAGCTCATGTCCAACTGCACCAAAGCGCAGCTAAAAAGTCAATAATCGATACCTAATACTTGAATTGTACTACTTCTTACTGGCTATTACATCAACATAGAAGCTTCATCTGTGTTCTGCTATGGTGATTTTAGTATTTCCACATACCGCAGCACGCGACATAGCTTTGCAGACGATAAGTACAACCGTTTCAGAGAGAAGAGAGGCCAATGTGACGATTTGGCTTTAAGTCGATTCGATAACAAATGACGAAAACGGACGGATTTCTCAGGTTTTTACTACATGTGAACACTTCACATTCTCCCGTGCAACTCGGCTGCTAGTTCTCCTTTCATGCAGATTCTTAAGGTCCTAGCTCATGTCCAAGTCGCCAAAGAAAGCTAAAAAGTCCATAATCGATACCTAAAACTTGAATTGTACTACTTCTTACAGGCTATTACATTTAATTAGATGCTTCATCTGTGTTTTACTATGGTGGTTTTAGTGTCTCCGCATACCGCAGCACACGTCACAGCATTGCAGACGATAAGTACAACCATTTCAGAGAGAACAGCGGCCAATGTGACGATCTGGCTTTAAGCGATTCGATAACAAATGACGATAACGAACGGATTTTTCGGGTTTTTACTGCATATGAACACTTTTCACATTCTCCCGTGCAACTCAGCTGCTAGTCCTCCTTTCATGCAGAATCTTAAGGTCCTAGCTCATGCCCAAGGCACCAAAGCCACCTAAAAAGTCAATAATCGATACCTAAAACTTGAATTGTACTACTTCTTACTGGCTATTACATCAACATAGAAGCTTCATCTGTGTTCTACTATGGTGCTTTTAGTTCTCCACATATTGCAGCACGCGACATAGCTTTGCAGACGATAAGTACAATCGTTTCAGAGAGAAGAGCGACCAATGTGACGATCTGGCTTTAAGTCGATTCGATAACAAATGAAGATAACGGACGGATTTCTCAGGTTTTTACTGCATATGAACACTTTTCACATTCTCCCGTGCAACTCAGCTGCTAGTCCACCTTTCATGCTTAATCTTAAGGTCCTAGCTCATGTCCAAGGAACCAAAGCCAGCTAAAAAGTCAATAATCGATACCTAAAACTTGAATTGTACTACTTCTTACTGGCTATTACATCAACTTAGAACCTTCATCTGTGTTCTACTATGGTGCTTTTAGTGTCTCCGCATACCGCAGCACGCGACATAGCTTTGCAGACGATAAGTACAATCGTTTCAGAGAGAAGAGCGACCAATGTGACGATCTGGCTTTAAGTCGATTCGATAACAAATGACGAAAACGGACGGATTTCTCATTTTTTTACTACATATGAACACTTTTCACATTCTCCCGTGCAACTCGGCTGCTGGTCCTCCTTTCATGCAGATTCTTAAGATCCTAGCTCATGTCCAAGGCACCAAAGCCAGTTAAAAAGTCCATTATCGATACCTAAAACTAGAATTGTACTACTTCTTACTAGCTATTACAATAAATTAGATGCTTCATCTGTGTTTTACTATGGTGGTTTTAGTGTCTCCGCATACCGCAGCACACGTCTTAGCTTTGCAGACGATAAGTACAACCGTTTCAGAGAGAAGAGTGGCCAGTGTGACATTCTGGCTTTAGGTCGATTCGATAACAAATGACGAATACGGACGGATTTCTCAGGTTTCTACTACATATGAACACTTTTCGCATACTCCCGTGCAACTCGGCTGCTAGTTCTCCTTTCATGCGGAATCTTAAGGTCCTAGCTCATGTCCAAGGCACTAAAGCCAGCTAAAAAGTCAATAATCGATACCTAAAACTTGAATTGTACTACTTCTAACTGGCTATTACATCAACTTAGAAGCTTCATCTGTGTTCTACTATGGTGCTTTTAGTGTCTCCGCATACCGCAGCACGCGACATAGCGATGCAGTCGATAAGTACAATCGTTTCAGAGAGAAGAGCGACCAATGTGACGATCTGGCTTTAAGTCGATTCGATAACAAATGACGATAACGAACGGATTTTTCGGGTTTTTCCTGCATATGAACACTTTTCACATTCTCTTGTGCAACTCAGCTGCTAGTCCTCCGTTCATGCAGAATCTTAAGGTCCTAGCTCATGTCCAAGGCACCAAAGCCAGCTAAGAAATTAATAATCGATACCTAAAACTTGAATTGGACTACTTCTTACTGGCTATTACATTAAATTAGATGCTTCATCTGTGTTTTACTATTGTGGTTTTAGTGTCTCCGCATACCGCAGCACACGTCATACCTTTGCAGACGATAAGTACAACCGTTTCAGAGAGAAGAGCGGCCAATGTGACATTCTGGCTTTAAGTCGATTCGATATCAAATGACGAAAAAGGACGGATTTCTCAGGTTTTTACTACATATGAACACTTCTCACATTCTCCCGTGCAACGCGGCTGCTAGTCCTCCTTTCATGCAGAATCTTAACGTCCTAGCTCATGTCCAACGCACCAAAGCCAGCTAAAAAGTCAATAATCGATACCTAAAACTGGAATTGTACTATATCTTACTGGCTATTACATCAACTTAGAAGCTTCATCTGTCTTTTACTATGGTGGTTTTAGTGTCTCCGCATACCGCAACACACGTCATAGCTTTGCAGACGATAAGTACAACCGTTTTAGAAAGAAGAGCGGCCAATGTGAAGATCTGGCTTTAAGTCGAGTCGATAACAAATGACGAAAACGGACGGATTTCTCAGGTTTTTACTACATATGAACACTTTTCACATTCTCCCGTGCAAATCAGCTGCTAGTCCTCCTTTCATGAAGAATCTTAAGGTCCTAGCTCATGTCCAAGGCACCAAAGATAGCTATAAAGTCAATAATCGATACCTAAAACTTGAATTGTACTACTTCCTACTATCTATTACATCAACTTAGAAGCTTCATCTGTGTTCTACTATGATGCTTTTAGTGTCTCCGCATACCGCAGCACGCGACATAGCTTTGCATACGATAAGTACAACCGTTTTAGACATAAATGCGGCCAATGTGACGATCTGGCTTTAAGTCGATTCGATAACAAATGACAAAAACGGACGGATTTCTAGGTTTTTACTACATATGAACACTTTTCACATTCTCCCGTACAACTCTTCTGATAGTCCTCCTTTCATGCAGAATCTTAAGGTCCTAGCTCATGTCCAAGGCACCAAAGCCAGCTAAAAAGTCAATAATCGATACCTAAAACTTGAATTGTGCTACTTCTTACTGGCTATTACATCAACTTAGAAGCTTCATCTGTGTTCTACTATGGATCTTTTAGTGTTTCCGCATACCGCAGCACGCGACGTAACTTTGCAGACGATAAGTACAACCATTTCAGAGAGAAGAGCGGCCAATGTGACGATCTGGCTTTAAGTCGATTCGATAACAAATGACGAAAACGGACGGATTTCTCAGGTTTTTACTACATATGAACACTTTTCACATTCTGCCGTGCAACTCGGCTGCTAGTTCTCTTTTCATGCAGAATCTTAAGGTCCTAGCTCATGTCCAACTGCACCAAAGCGCAGCTAAAAAGTCAATAATCGATACCTAATACTTGAATTGTACTACTTCTTACTGGCTATTACATCAACATAGAAGCTTCATCTGTGTTCTGCTATGGTGATTTTAGTATTTCCACATACCGCAGCACGCGACATAGCTTTGCAGACGATAAGTACAACCGTTTCAGAGAGAAGAGAGGCCAATGTGACGATTTGGCTTTAAGTCGATTCGATAACAAATGACGAAAACGGACGGATTTCTCAGGTTTTTACTACATGTGAACACTTCACATTCTCCCGTGCAACTCGGCTGCTAGTTCTCCTTTCATGCAGATTCTTAAGGTCCTAGCTCATGTCCAAGTCGCCAAAGAAAGCTAAAAAGTCCATAATCGATACCTAAAACTTGAATTGTACTACTTCTTACAGGCTATTACATTTAATTAGATGCTTCATCTGTGTTTTACTATGGTGGTTTTAGTTTCTCCGCATACCGCAGCACACGTCACAGCATTGCAGACGATAAGTACAACCATTTCAGAGAGAACAGCGGCCAATGTGACGATCTGGCTTTAAGCGATTCGATAACAAATGACGATAACGAACGGATTTTTCGGGTTTTTACTGCATATGAACACTTTTCACATTCTCCCGTGCAACTCAGCTGCTAGTCCTCCTTTCATGCAGAATCTTAAGGTCGTAGCTCATGCCCAAGGCACCAAAGCCACCTAAAAAGTCAATAATCGATACCTAAAACTTGAATTGTACTACTTCTTACTGGCTATTACATCAACATAGAAGCTTCATCTGTGTTCTACTATGGTGCTTTTAGTTCTCCACATATTGCAGCACGCGACATAGCTTTGCAGACGATAAGTACAATCGTTTCAGAGAGAAGAGCGACCAATGTGACGATCTGGCTTTAAGTCGATTCGATAACAAATGACGAAAACGGACGGATTTCTCATTTTTTTACTACATATGAACACTTTTCACATTCTCCCGTGCAACTCGGCTGCTGGTCCTCCTTTCATGCAGATTCTTAAGATCCTAGCTCATGTCCAAGGCACCAAAGCCAGTTAAAAAGTCCATTATCGATACCTAAAACTTGAATTGTACTACTTCTTACAAGCTATTACAATAAATTAGATGCTTCATCTGTGTTTTACTATGGTGGTTTTAGTGTCTCCGCATACCGCAGCACACGTCTTAGCTTTGCAGACGATAAGTACAACCGTTTCAGAGAGAAGAGTGGCCAGTGTGACATTCTGGCTTTAGGTCGATTCGATAACAAATGACGAATACGGACGGATTTCTCAGGTTTCTACTACATATGAACACTTTTTGCATACTCCCGTGCAACTCGGCTGCTAGTTCTCCTTTCATGCAGAATCTTAAGGTCCTAGCTCATGTCCAAGGCACCAAAGCCAGCTAAAAAGTCAATAATCGATACCTAAAACTTGAATTGTACTACTTCTAACTGGCTATTACATCAACTTAGAAGCTTCATCTGTGTTCTACTATGGTGCTTTTAGTGTCTCCGCATACCGCAGCACGCGACATAGCGATGCAGTCGATAAGTACAATCGTTTCAGAGAGAAGAGCGACCAATGTGACGATCTGGCTTTAAGTCGATTCGATAACAAATGACGATAACGAACGGATTTTTCGGGTTTTTCCTGCATATGAACACTTTTCACATTCTCTTGTGCAACTCAGCTGCTAGTCCTCCGTTCATGCAGAATCTTAAGGTCCTAGCTCATGTCCAAGGCACCAAAGCCAGCTAAGAAATTAATAATCGATACCTAAAACTTGAATTGGACTACTTCTTACTGGCTATTACATTAAATTAGATGCTTCATCTGTGTTTTACTATTGTGGTTTTAGTGTCTCCGCATACCGCAGCACACGTCATATCTTTGCAGACGATAAGTACAACCGTTTCAGAGAGAAGAGCGGCCAATGTGACATTCTGGCTTTAAGTCGATTCGATATCAAATGACGAAAAAGGACGGATTTCTCAGGTTTTTACTACATATGAACACTTCTCACATTCTCCCGTGCAACGCGGCTGCTAGTCCTCCTTTCATGCAGAATCTTAAAGTCCTAGCTCATGTCCAAGGCACCAAAGCCAGCTAAAAAGTCAATAATCGATACCTAAAACTAGAATTGTACTATATCTTACTGGCTATTACATCAACTTAGAAGCTTCATCTGTCTTTTACTATGGTGGTTTTAGTGTCTCCGCATACCGCAGCACGCGACATAGCTTTGCATACGATAAGTACAACCGTTTTAGACATAAATGCGGCCAATGTGACGATCTGGCTTTAAGTCGATTCGATAACAAATGACAAAAACGGACGGATTTCTAGGTTTTTACTACATATGAACACTTTTCACATTCTCCCGTACAACTCTTCTGATAGTCCTCCTTTCATGCAGAATCTTAAGGTCCTAGCTCATGTCCAAGGCACCAAAGCCAGCTAAAAAGTCAATAATCGATACCTAAAACTTGAATTGTGCTACTTCTTACTGGCTATTACATCAACTTAGAAGCTTCATCTGTGTTCTACTATGGTGCTTCTAGTGTCTCCGCATACCGCAGCACGCGACATAGCTTTGCAGACGATAAGTACAACCGTTTCAGATAGAAGAGCGGCCAATGTGACAATCTGGCTTTAAATCGATTCGATAACAAATGACGAAAACGGACGGATTTCTCAGGTTTTTACTACATATGAATACTTTTCACATTCTCCCGTGCAACTCGGCTGCTGGTCCTCCTTCCATGCAAAATGTTAAGGTCCTAGCTCATGTCCAAGGCACCAAAGCCAGCTAAAAATTCAATAATCTATAACTAAAACTTGAATTGTACTACTTCTCACTTGCTATTACATCAACATAGAGGCTTCATCTGTGTTCTACTATGGTGCTTTTAGTGTCCCCGCATACCGCAGCACGCGATATAGCTTTGCAGACGATAAATGTAACCGTTTCAGAATGAAGTGCGGCCAATGTGACGATCTGGCTTCAAGTCGATTCGATAACAAATGACGAATACGGACGGATTTCTAAATTTTTACTACATATGAACACTTTTCACATTCTCCAGTGCAACTCGGCTGCTAGTCCTCCTTTCATGCAGAATCTTAAAGTCCTAGCTCATGTCCAAGGCACCAAAGCCAGCTAAAAAGTCAATAATCGATACCTAAAACTTGAATTGGACTACTTCTTACTGACTATTACATCAACTTAGAACCTTCATCTGTGTTCTACTATGGTGGTTTTAGTGTCGCCACATACCGCAGCACACGTCTTAGCTTTGCAGACGATAAGTACAACCGTTTCAGAGAGAAGAGCGGCCAATGTGACGATCTGGCTTTAAGCGATTCGATAACAAATGACGATAACGAACCGATTTTTCGGGTTTTTACTGCATATCAACACTTTTCACATTCTCCCGTGCAACTCAGCTGCTAGTCCTCCTTTCATGCAGAATCTTAAGGTCCTAGCTCATGCCCAAGGCACCAAAGCCACCTAAAAAGGCAATAATCGATACCTAAAACTTGAATTGTACTACTTCTTACTGGCTATTTCATCAACATAGAAGCTTCATCTGTGTTCTACTATGGTGCATTTAGTTCTCCACATACCGCAGCACGCGACATAGCTATGCAGACGATAAGTACAATCGTTTCAGAGAGAAGAGCGACCAATGTGACGATCTGGCTTTAAGTCGATTCGATAACAAATGAAGAAAACGGACGGATTTCTCAGGTTTTTACTGCATATGAACACTTTTCACATTCTCCCGTGCAACTCAGCTGCTAGTCCACCTTTCATGCAGAATCTTAAGGTCCTAGCTCATGTCCAAGGAACCAAAGCCAGCTAAAAAGTTAATAGTCGATACCTAAAACTTGAATTGTACTACTTCTTACTGGCTATTACATCAACTTAGAACCTTCATCTGCGTTCTACTATGGTGCTTTTAGTGTCTCCGCATACCGCAGCACGCGACATAGCTTTGCAGACGATAACTACAATCGTTTCAGAGAGAAGAGCGACCAATGTGACGATCTGGCTTTAAGTCGATTCGATAACAAATGACGAAAACGGACGGATTTCTCAGGTTTTTACTACATATGAACACTATTCACATTCTCCAGTGCAACTCGGCTGCTAGTCCTCCTTTCATGCAAAATGTTAAGGTCCTAGCTCATGACCAAGTCACAAAAGCCAGCTAAAAAGTCAATAATCTATAATTAAAACTTGAATTGTACTACTTCTTACTGGCTATTACATCAACTTAGAAGCTTCATCTGTGTTCTACTATGGTGCTTCTAGTGTCTCCGCATACCGCAGCACGCGACATAGCTTTGCAGACGATAAATGTAACCGTTTCAGATAGAAGAGCGGCCAATGTGACAATCTGGCTTTAAATCGATTCGATAACAAATGACGAAAACGGACGGATTTCTCAGGTTTTTACTACATATGAATACTTTTCACATTCTCCCGTGCAACTCGGCTGCTGGTCCTCCTTCCATGCAAAATGTTAAGGTCCTAGCTCATGTCCAAGGCACCAAAGCCAGCTAAAAATTCAATAATCTATAACTAAAACTTGAATTGTACTACTTCTCACTTGCTATTACATCAACATAGAGGCTTCATCTGTGTTCTACTATGGTGCTTTTAGTGTCCCCGCATACCGCAGCACGCGATATAGCTTTGCAGACGATAAATGTAACCGTTTCAGAATGAAGTGCGGCCAATGTGACGATCTGGCTTCAAGTCGATTCGATAACAAATGACGAATACGGACGGATTTCTAAATTTTTACTACATATGAACACTTTTCACATTCTCCAGTGCAACTCGGCTGCTAGTCCTCCTTTCATGCAGAATCTTAAAGTCCTAGCTCATGTCCAAGGCACCAAAGCCAGCTAAAAAGTCAATAATCGATACCTAAAACTTGAATTGGACTACTTCTTACTGACTATTACATCAACTTAGAACCTTCATCTGTGTTCTACTATGGTGGTTTTAGTGTCGCCACATACCGCAGCACACGTCTTAGCTTTGCAGACCATAAGTACAACCGTTTCAGAGAGAAGAGCGGCCAATGTGACGATCTGGCTTTAAGCGATTCGATAACAAATGACGATAACGAACCGATTTTTCGGGTTTTTACTGCATATCAACACTTTTCACATTCTCCCGTGCAACTCAGCTGCTAGTCCTCCTTTCATGCAGAATCTTAAGGTCCTAGCTCATGCCCAAGGCACCAAAGCCACCTAAAAAGGCAATAATCGATACCTAAAACTTGAATTGTACTACTTCTTACTGGCTATTTCATCAACATAGAAGCTTCATCTGTGTTCTACTATGGTGCATTTAGTTCTCCACATACCGCAGCACGCGACATAGCTATGCAGACGATAAGTACAATCGTTTCAGAGAGAAGAGCGACCAATGTGACGATCTGGCTTTAAGTCGATTCGATAACAAATGAAGAAAACGGACGGATTTCTCAGGTTTTTACTGCATATGAACACTTTTCACATTCTCCCGTGCAACTCAGCTGCTAGTCCACCTTTCATGCAGAATCTTAAGGTCCTAGCTCATGTCCAAGGAACCAAAGCCAGCTAAAAAGTTAATAGTCGATACCTAAAACTTGAATTGTACTACTTCTTACTGGCTATTACATCAACTTAGAACCTTCATCTGCGTTCTACTATGGTGCTTTTAGTGTCTCCGCATACCGCAGCACGCGACATAGCTTTGCAGACGATAACTACAATCGTTTCAGAGAGAAGAGCGACCAATGTGACGATCTGGCTTTAAGTCGATTCGATAACAAATGACGAAAACGGACGGATTTCTCAGGTTTTTACTACATATGAACACTATTCACATTCTCCAGTGCAACTCGGCTGCTAGTCCTCCTTTCATGCAAAATGTTAAGGTCCTAGCTCATGACTAAGTCACAAAGGCCAGCTAAAAAGTCAATAATCTATAATTAAAACTTGAATTGTACTACTTCTTACTGGCTATTACATCAACTTAGAAGCTTCATCTGTGTTCTACTATGGTGCTTCTAGTGTCTCCGCATACCGCAGCACGCGACATAGCTTTGCAGACGATAAATGTAACCGTTTCAGATAGAAGAGCGGCCAATGTGACAATCTGGCTTTAAATCGATTCGATAACAAATGACGAAAACGGACGGATTTCTCAGGTTTTTACTACATATGAATACTTTTCACATTCTCCCGTGCAACTCGGCTGCTGGTCCTCCTTCCATGCAAAATGTTAAGGTCCTAGCTCATGTCCAAGGCACCAAAGCCAGCTAAAAATTCAATAATCTATAACTAAAACTTGAATTGTACTACTTCTCACTTGCTATTACATCAACATAGAGGCTTCATCTGTGTTCTACTATGGTGCTTTTAGTGTCCCCGCATACCGCAGCACGCGATATAGCTTTGCAGACGATAAATGTAACCGTTTCAGAATGAAGTGCGGCCAATGTGACGATCTGGCTTCAAGTCGATTCGATAACAAATGACGAATACGGACGGATTTCTAAATTTTTACTACATATGAACACTTTTCACATTCTCCAGTGCAACTCGGCTGCTAGTCCTCCTTTCATGCAGAATCTTAAAGTCCTAGCTCATGTCCAAGGCACCAAAGCCAGCTAAAAAGTCAATAATCGATACCTAAAACTTGAATTGGACTACTTCTTACTGACTATTACATCAACTTAGAACCTTCATCTGTGTTCTACTATGGTGGTTTTAGTGTCGCCACATACCGCAGCACACGTCTTAGCTTTGCAGACGATAAGTACAACCGTTTCAGAGAGAAGAGCGGCCAATGTGACGATCTGGCTTTAAGCGATTCGATAACAAATGACGATAACGAACCGATTTTTCGGGTTTTTACTGCATATGAACACTTTTCACATTCTCCCGTGCAACTCAGCTGCTAGTCCTCCTTTCATGCAGAATCTTAAGGTCCTAGCTCATGCCCAAGGCACCAAAGCCACCTAAAAAGGCAATAATCGATACCTAAAACTTGAATTGTACTACTTCTTACTGGCTATTTCATCAACATAGAAGCTTCATCTGTGTTCTACTATAGTGCTTTTAGTTCTCCACATACCGCAGCATGCGACATAGCTATGCAGACGATAAGTACAATCGTTTCAGAGAGAAGAGCGACCAATGTGACGATCTGGCTTTAAGTCGATTCGATAACAAATGAAGAAAACGGACGGATTTCTCAGGTTTTTACTGCATATGAACACTTTTCACATTCTCCCGTGCAACTCAGCTGCTAGTCCACCTTTCATGCAGAATCTTAAGGTCCTAGCTCATGTCCAAGGAACCAAAGCCAGCTAAAAAGTCAATAATCGATACCTAAAACTTGAATTGTACTACTTCTTACTGGCTATTACATCAACTTAGAACCTTCATCTGCGTTCTACTATGGTGCTTTTAGTGTCTCCGCATACCGCAGCACGCGACATAGCTTTGCAGACGATAAGTACAATCGTTTCAGAGAGAAGAGCGACCAATGTGACGATCTGGCTTTAAGTCGATTCGATAAAAAATGACGAAAACGGACGGATTTCTCATTTTTTTACTACATATGAACACTTTTCACATTCTCCAGTGCAACTCGGCTGCTGGTCCTCCTTTCATGCAGATTCTTAAGGTCCTAGCTCATGTCCAAGGCACCAAAGCCAGCTAAAAAGTCCATTATCGATACCTAAAACTTGAATTGTAATACTTCTTACTAGCTATTACAATAAATTAGATGCTTCATATGTGTTTTACTATGGTGGTTTTAGTGTCTCCGCATACCGCAGCACACGTCTTAGCTTTGCAGACGATAAGTACAAGCGTTTCAGAGAGAAGAGCGGCCAGTTTGACATTCTGGCTTTAGGTCGATTCGATAACAAATGACGAATACGGACGGATTTCTCAGGTTTCTACTACATATGAACACTTTTCACATACTCCCGTGCAACTCGGCTGCTAGTTCTCCTTTCATGCAGAATCTTAAGGTCCTAGCTCATGTCCAAGGCACCAAAGCCAGCTAAAAAGTCAATAATCGATACCTAAAACTTGAATTGTACTACTTCTTACTGGCTATTACATCAACTTAGAAGCTTCATCTGTGTTCTACTATGGTGCTTTTAGTGTCTCCGCATACCATAGCACGCGACATAGCGATGCAGTCGATAAGTACAATCGTTTCAGAGAGAAGAGCGACCAATGTGACGATCTGGCTTTAAGTCGATTCGATAACAAATGACGATAACGAACGGATTTTTCGGGTTTTTCCTGCATATGAACACTTTTCACATTCTCCCGTGCAACTCAGCTGCTAGTCCTCCTTTCATGCAGAATCTTGAGGTCCTAGCTCATGTCCAAGGCACCAAAGCCAGCTAAGAAATTAATAATCGATTGGACTACTTCTTACTGGCTATTACATTAAATTAGATGCTTCATCTGTGTTTTACTATTGTGGTTTTAGTGTCTCCGCATACGGCAGCACACGTCATAGCTTTGCAGACGATAAGTACAACCGTTTCAGAGAGAAGAGCGGCCAATGTGACATTCTGGCTTTAAGTCGATTCGATAACAAATGACGAAAAAGGACGGGTTGCTCAGGTTTTTACTACATATGAACACTTCTCACATTCTCCCGTGCTACGCGGCTGCTAGTCCTCCTTTCATGCAGAATCTTAACGTCCTAGCTCATGTCCAAGGCACCAAAGCCAGCTAAAAAGTCAATAATCGATACCTAAAACTAGAATTGTACTATATCTTACTGGCTATTACATCAACTTAGAAGCTTCATCTGTCTTTTACTATGGTGGTTTTAGTGTCTCCGCATACCGCAACACACGTCATAGCTTTGCAGACGATAAGTACAACCGTTTCAGAGAGAAGAGCGGCCAATGTGAAGATCTGGCTTTAAGTCGAGTCGATAACAAATGACGAAAACGGACGGATTTCTCAGGTTTTTACTACATATGAACACTTTTCACATTCTCCCGTGCAAATCAGCTGCTAGTCCTCCTTTCATGAAGAATCTTAAGGTCTAGCTCATGTCCAAGGCACCAAAGATAGCTATAAAGTCAATAATCGATACCTAAAACTTGAATTGTACTACTTCTTACTATCTATTACATCAACTTAGAAGCTTCATCTGTGTTCTACTATGATGCTTTTAGTGTCTCCGCATACCGCAGCACGCGACATAGCTTTGCATACGATAAGTACAACCGTTTTAGACATAAATGCGGCCAATGTGACGATCTGGCTTTAAGTCGATTCGATAACAAATGACGAAAACGGACGGATTTCTAGGTTTTTACTACATATGAACACTTTTCACATTCTCCCGTACAACTCTTCTGATAGTCCTCCTTTCATGCAGAATCTTAAGGTCCTAGCTCATGTCCAAGGCACCAAAGCCAGCTAAAAAGTCAATAATCGATACCTAAAACTTGAATTGTGCTACTTCTTACTGGCTATTACATCAACTTAGAAGCCTCATCTGTGTTCTAATATGGATCTTTTAGTGTTTCCGCATACCGCAGCACGCGACGTAGCTTTGCAGACGATAAATGTAACCGTTTCAGACTGAAGTGCGGCCAATGTGACGATCTGGCTTCAAGGCGATTCGATAACAAATGACGAATACGGACGGATTTCTAGGTTTTTACTACATATGAACACTTTTCACATTCTCCAGTGCAACTCGGCTGCTAGTCCTCCTTTCATGCAGAATCTTAAAGTCCTAGCTCATGTCCAAGGCACCAAAGCCAGCTAAAAAGTCAATAATCGATACCTAAAACTTGAATTGGACTACTTCTTACTGGCTATTACATCAACTTAGAACCTTCATCTGTGTTCTACTATGGTGCTTTTAGTGTCTCCGCATACCGCAGCACGCGACATAGCTTTGCAGACGATAAGTACAATCGATTCAGAGAGAAGAGCGACCAATGTGACGATCTGGCTTTAAGTCGATTCGATAACAAATGACGAATACGGACGGATTTCTCAGGTTTTTACTACATATGAACACTTTTCACATTCTCCCGTGCAACTCGGCTGCCAGTCCTCCTTTCATGCAGATTCTTAAGGTCCTAGCTCATGTCCAAGGCGCCAAAGCCAGCTAAAAAGTCCATAATCAATACCTAAAACTTGAATTGTACTACTTCTTACAGGCTATTACATTTAATTAGTTGCTTCATCTGTGTTTTACTATGGTGGTTTCAGTGTCTCCGCATACCGCAGCACACGTCATAGTATTGCAGACGATAAGTATAACCATTTCAGAGAGAAGAGCGACCAATGTGACGATCTGGCTTTAAGTCGATTCGATAACAAATGACGAATACGGACGGATTTCTCAGGTTTTTACTACATATGAACACTTTTCACATTCTCCCGTGCAACTCGGCTGCCAGTCTTCCTTTCATGCAGATTCTTAAGGTCCTAGCTCATGTTAAAGGCGCCAAAGCCAGCTAAAAAGTCCATAATCGATACCTAAAACTTGAATTGTACTACTTCTTACAGGCTATGACATTTAATTAGATGCTTCATCTGTGTTTTACTATGGTGGTTTTAGTGTCGCCACATACCGCAGCACACGTCTTAGCTTTGCAGACGATAAGTACAACCGTTTCAGATAGAAGAGCGGCCAATGTGACGATCTGGCTTTAAGCGATTCGATAACAAATGACGATAACGAACGGATTTTTCGGGTTTTTACTGCATATGAACACTTTTCACATTCTCCCGTGCAACTCAGCTGCTAGTCCTCCTTTCATGCAGAATCTTAAGGTCCTAGCTCATGCCCAAGGCACCAAAGCCACCTAAAAAGTCAATAATCGATACCTAAAACTTGAATTGTACTACTTCTTACTGGCTATTACATCAACATAGAAGCTTCATCTGTGTTCTACTATGGTGCTTTTAGTTCTCCACACACCGCAGCACGCGACATAGCTTTGCAGACGATAAGTACAATCGTTTCAGAGAGAAGAGCGACCAATGTGACGATCTGGCTTTAAGTCGATTCGATAACAAATGAAGAAAACGGACGGATTTTTCAGGTTGTTACTGCATATGAACACTTTTCACATTCTCCCGTGCAACTCAGCTGCTAGTCCACCTTTCATGCAGAATCTTAAGGTCCTAGCTCATGTCCAAGGAACCAAAGCCAGCTAAAAAGTCAATAATCGATATCTAAAACTTGAATTGTACTACTTCTTACTGGCTATTACATCAACTTAGAACCTTCATCTGTGTTTTACTATGGTGCTTTTAGTGTCTCCGCATACCGCAGCACGCGACTTAGCTTTGCAGACGATAAGTACAATCGTTTCAGAGAGAAGAGCGACCAATGTGACGATCTGGCTTTAAGTCGATTCGATAAAAAATGACGAAAACGGACGGATTTCTCATTTTTTTACTACATATGAACACTTTTCACAGTCTCCAGTGCAACTCGGCTGCTGGTCCTCGTTTCATGCAGATTCTTAAGGTCCTAGCTCATGTCCAAGGCACCAAAGCCAGCTAAAAAGTCAATAATCGATACCTAAAACTTGAATTGTACTACTTCTTACTAGCTATTACAATAAATTAGATGCTTCATCTGTGTTTTACTATGGTGGTTTTAGTGTCTCCGCATACCGCAGCACACGTCATAGCTTTGCAGACGATAAGTACAACCATTTCAGAGAGAAGAGCGGCCAGTGTGACATTCTGGATTTAGGTCGATTCGATAACAAATGACGAATACGGACGGATTTCTCAGGTTTCTACTACATATGAACACTTTTCACATACTCCCGTGCAACTCGGCTGTTAGTTCTCCTTTCATGCAGAATCTTAAGGTCCTAGCTCATGTCCAAGGCACCAAAGCCAGCTAAAAAGTCAATAATCGATACCTAAAACTTGAATTGTACTACTTCTTACTGGCTATTACATCAACTTAGAAGCTTCATCTGTGTTCTACTATGGTGCTTTTAGTGTCTCCGCATACCGCAGCACGCGACATAACGATGCAGTCGATAAGTACAATCGTTTCAGAGAGAAGAGCGACAAATGTGACGATCTGGCTTTAAGTCGATTCGATAACAAATGACGATAACGAACGGATTTTTCGGGTTTTTCCTGCATATGAACTCTTTTCACATACTCCCGTGCAACTCAGCTGCTAGTCCTCCTTTCATGCAGAATCTTAAGGTCCTAGCTCATGTCCAAGGCACCAAAGCCTGCTAAGAAATTAATAATCGATACCTAAAACTTGAATTGGACTACTTCTTACTGGCTATTACATTAAATTAGATGCTTCATCTGTGTTTTACTATTGTGGTTTTAGTGTCTCCGCATACCGCAGCACACGTCATAGCTTTGCAGACGATAAGTACAACCGTTTCAGAGAGAAGAGCGGCCAATGTGAAGATCTGGCTTTAAGTCGAGTCGATAACAAATGACGAAAACGGACGGATTTCTCAGGTTTTTACTACATATGAACACTTCTCACATTCTCCCGTGCAACGCGGCTGCTAGTCCTCCTTTCATGCAGAATCTTAACGTCCTAGCTCATGTCCAAGGCACCAAAGCCAGCTAAAAAGTCAATAATCGATACCTAAAAGTAGAATTGTACTATATCTTACTGGCTATTACATCAACTTAGAAGCTTCATCTGTCTTTTACTATGGTGGTTTTAGTGTCTCCGCATACCGCAACACACGTCATAGCTTTGCAGACGATAAGTACAACCGTTTCAGAGAGAAGAGCGGCCAATGTGAAGATCTGGCTTTAAGTCGAGTCGATAACAAATGACGAAATCGGACGGATTTCTCAGGTTTTTACTACATATGAACACTTTTCACATTCTCCCGTGCAAATCAGCTGCTAGTCGTCCTTTCATGAAGAATCTTAAGGTCCTAGCTCATGTCCAAGGCACCAAAGATAGCTATAAAGTCAATAATCGATACCTAAAACTTGAATTGTACTACTTCTTACTATCTATTACATCAACTTAGAAGCTTCATCTGTGTTCTACTATGATGCTTTTACTGTCTCCGCATACCGCAGCACGCGACATAGCTTTGCATACGATAAGTACAACCGTTTTAGACATAAATGCGGCCAATGTGACGATCTGGCTTTAAGTCGATTCGATAACAAATGACGAAAACGGACGGATTTCTAGGTTTTTACTACATACGAACACTTTTCACATTCTCCCGTACAACTCTTCTGATAGTCCTCCTTTCATGCAGAATCTTAAGGTCCTAGCTCATGTCCAAGGCACCAAAGCCAGCTAAAAAGTCAATAATCGATACCTAAAACTTGAATTGTGCTACTTCTTACTGGCTTTTACATCAACTTAGAAGCTTCATCTGTGATCTACTATGGATCTTTTAGTGTTTCCGCATACCGCAGCACGCGACGTAGCTTTGCAGACGATAAGTAAAACCGTTTCAGAGAGAAGAGCGGCCAATATGACGATCTGGCTTTAAGTCGATTCGATAACAAATGACGAAAACGGACGGATTTCTAGGTTTTTACTACATATGAACACATTCCAAATTCTTCCGTGCAACTCGACTGCTAGTCCTCCTTTCATGCAGAATCTTAAGGTCCTAGCTCATGTCCAAGGCACCAAAGCCAGCTAAAAAGTCAATAATCGATACCTAAAACTTGAATTGGTCTACTTCTTACTGGCTATTACATCAACTTAGAACCTTCATCTGTGTTCTACTATGGTGCTTTTAGTGTCTCCGCATACCGCAGCACGCGACATAGCTTTGCAGACGATAAGTACAATCGTTTCAGAGAGAAGAGCGACCAATGTGACGATCTGGCTTTAAGTCGATTCGATAACAAATGACGAAAACGGACGGATTTCTAGGTTTTTACTACATATGAACACTTTTCACATTGTCCCGTGCAACTCGGCTGCTAGTCCTCCTTTCATGCAGAATCTTATGGTCGTAGCTCATGTCCAAGGCACCAAAGCCAGCTAAAAAGTCAATAATCGATACCTAAAACTTGAATTGGACTACTTCTTACTGGCTATTACAACAACTTAGAACCTTCATCTGTGTTCTACTATGGTGCTTTTAGTGTCTCCGGATACCGCAGCACGCGACATAGCTTTGCAGTCGATAAGTACAATCGTTTCAGAGAGAAGAGCGACCAATGTGACGATCTGGCTTTAAGTCGATTCGAAAACAAATGACGAATACATACGGATTTCTCAGGTTTTTACTACATATGAACACTTTTCACATTCTCCCGTGCAACTCGGCTGCTAGTCCTCCTTTCATGCACATTCTTAAGGTCCTAGCTCATGTCCAAGGCACCAAAGCCAGCTAAAAAGTCCATAATCGATACCTAAAACTTGAATTGTACTACTTCTTACTGGCTATTACATTAAATTAGACGCTTCATCTGTGTTTTACTATAGTGATTTTAGTGTCTCCGCATACCGCAGCACACGTCTTATCTTTGCAGACGATAAGTACAACCATTTCAGAGAGAAGAGCGGCCAATGTGACGATCTGGCCTTATGACGATTCGATAAAAAAATGACGATAACGAACGGATTTTTCAGGTTTTTACTGCATATCAACACTTTTCACATTCTCCCGTGCAACTCAGCTGCTAGTCCTCCTTTCATGCAGAATCTTAAGGTCCTAGCTCAAGTCCAAGGCACCAAAGCCCCCTAAAAAGTCAATAATCGATACCTAAAACTTGAATTGTACTACTTCTTACTGGCTATTACATCAACTTAGAAGCTTCATCTGTGTTCTACTATGGTGCTTTTAGTGTCTCCGCATACCGCAGCACGCGACGTAGCTTTGCAGACGATAAGTACAACCGTTTCAGAGAGAAGAGCGGCCAATGTGACGATCTGGCTTTAAGTCGATTCGGTAACAAATGACGAAAACGGACGGATTTCTAGGATTTTACTACATATGAACACATTCCACATTCTCCCATGCAACTCGGCTGCTAGTCCTTTTTTCATGCAGAATCTTAAGGTCCTAGCTCATGTCCAAGGCACCAAAGCCAGCTAAAAAGTCAATAATCGAAACCTAAAACTTGCATTGTACTATATCTTACTGGCTATTACATCAACTTAGAAGCTTCATCTGTTTTCTACTATGGTGCTTTTAGTGTCTCCGCATACCGGAGCACGAGACATAGCTTTGCAGACGATAATTAGGACCGTTTCAGAGAGAAGAGCGGCCAATGTGAAGATCTGGCTTTAAGTCGAGTCGATAACAAATGACGAAAACGGACGGATTTCTCAGGTTTTTACTACATATGAACACTTTTCACATTCTCCCGTGCAACTCGGCAGCTAGTCCTCCTTTCATGCAGAATCTTAAGGTCCTAGCTCATGTCCAAGGAACCAAAGCCAGCTAAAAAGTCAATAATCGATACCTAAAACTTGAATTGGTCTACTTCTTACTGGCTATTACATCAACTTAGAACCTTCATCTGTGTTCTACTATGGTGCTTTTAGTGTCTCCGCATACCGCAGCACGCGACATAGCTTTGCAGACGATAAGTACAACCATTTCAGAGAGAAGAGCGGCCAATGTTACGATCTGGCCTTATGACGATTCGATAAAAAAATGACGATAACGAACGGATTTTTCAGGTTTTTACTGCATATCAACACTTTTCACATTCTCCCGTGCAACTCAGCTGCTAGTCCTCCTTTCATGCTGAATCTTAAGGTCCTAGCTCAAGTCCAAGGCACCAAAGCCCCCTAAAAAGTCAATAATCGATACCTATAACTTGAATTGTACTACTTCTTACTGGCTATTACATCAACTTAGAAGCTTCATCTGTGTTCTACTATGGTGCTTTTAGTGTCTGCGCATACCGCAGCTCGCGACATAGCTTTGCAGACGATAAGTACAACCGTTTTAGACATAAATGCGGCCAATATGACGATCTGGCTTTAAGTCGATTCGATAACAAATGACGAAAACGGAAGGATTTCTAGGTTTTTACTACATATGAACACATTCCACATTCTCCCGTGCAACTCGGCTGCTAGTCCTCCTTTCATGCAGAATCTTAAGGTCCTAGCTCATGTCCAAGGCACCAAAGCCAGCTAAAAAGTCAATAATCGATACCTAAAACTTGAATTGTACTATATCTTACTGGCTATTACATCAACTTAGAAGCTTCATCTGTTTTCTACTATGGTGCTTTTAGTGTCTCCGCATACTGGAGCACGAGACATAGCTTTGCAGACGATACTTACGACCGTTTCAGAGAGAAGAGCGGCCAATGTGATGATCTGGCTTTAAGTTGAGTCGATAACAAATGACGAATACGGACGGATTTCTTAGGTTTTTACTACATATAAACACTTTTCACATTCTCCCGTGCAACTCCGGTGCTAGTTCTCCTTTCATGCAGAATCTTAAGGTCCTAGCTCATGTCCAAGGCACCAAAGCCAGCTAAAAAGTCAATAATCGATACCTAAAACTTAAATTGTACTACTTCTTACTGGCTATTACATCAACTTAGAAGCTTCATCTGTGTTCTACTATAGTGCTTTTAGAGTCTCCGCATACCGCACCACGCGACATAGATTTGCAGACGATAAGTACAATCGTTTCAGAGAGAAGAGCGGCCAATGTGACGATCTGGCTTTTAAGTCGATTCGATAACTATTGACGAAAACGGACGGATTACTCAGGTTTTTACTACATATGAACACTTTTCACATTGTCCCGTGCAACTCGGCTGCTAGTCCTCCTTTCATGCAGAATCTTAACGTCCTAGCTCATGTCCAAGGCACCAAAGCCAGATAAAAAGTCAATAATCACTACCTAAAACTTGAATTGTACTACTTCTTACTGCCTATTACATCAACTTAGAAGCTTCATCTGTGTTCTACTATGGTGCATTTAGTGTCTCCGCATACCGCAGCACGCGACATAGCTTTGCAGACGATAAGTACAATCGTTTCAGAGAGAAGAGCGACCAATGTGACGATCTGGCTTTAAGTCGATTCGGTAACAAATGACGAAAACGGACGGATTTCTAATGTTTTTGCTACATGTGAACACTTTACACATTCACCCGTGCAACTCGGCTGATAGTCCTCCTTTCATGCAGAATATCAAGGTCCTAGCTCATATCCAAGGCACAAAAGCAAGCTAAAAAGTCAATTATCGATACCTAAAACTTGAGTTGTACTACTTCTTACTGGCTATTACATCAACTTAGAAGCTTCATCTGTTTTCTACTATGGTGCTTTTAGTGTCTGCGCATACCGCAGCACGCGACATAGCTTTGCAGACGATAAGTACAACCGTTTCAGAGAGAAGAGCGGCCAATGTGACGATCTGGCTTTAAGTCGATTCGATAACAAATGACGAAAACGGAAGGATTTCTAGGTTATTACTACATATGAACACATTCCACATTCTCCCGTGCAACTCGGCTACTAGTCCTCCTTTCATGCAGAATCTTAAGGTCCTAGCTCATGTCCAAGGCACCAAAGCCAGCTAAAAAGTCAATAATCGATACCTAAAACTTGAATTGTACTATATCTTACTGGCTATTACATCAACTTAGAAGCTTCATCTGTTTTCTACTATGGTGCTTTTAGTGTCTCCGCATACTGGAGCACGAGACATAGCTTTGCAGACGATAATTACGACCGTTTCAGAGAGAAGAGCGGCCAATGTGATGATCTGGCTTTAAGTTGAGTCGATAACAAATGACGAAAACGGACGGATTTCTCAGGTTTTTACTACATATGAACACTTTTCACATTCTCCCGTACAACTCCGGTGCTAGTTCTCCTTTCATGCAGAATCTTAAGGTCCTAGCTCATGTCCAAGGCACCAAAGCAAGCTAAAAAGTCAATAATCGATACCTAAAACTTAAATTGTATTACTTCTTACTGGCTATTACATCAACTTATAAGCTTCATCTGTGTTCTACTATAGTGCTTTGAGAGTCTCCGCATACCGCAGCACGCGACATAGCTTTGCAGTCGATAAGTACAATCGTTTCAGAGAGAAGAGCGACCAATCTGACGATCTGGCTATAAGTCGATTCGGTAACAAATGACGAATACGGACGGATTTCTCAGGTTTTTACTACATATGAACACTTTTCACATTCTCCCGTGCAACTCGGCTGCTAGTCCTCCTTTCATGTAGATTCTTAAGGTCCTAGCTCTTGCCCAAGGCACCAAAGCCAGCTAAAAAGTCCATAATCGGTACCTAAAACTTGAATTGTACTACTTCTTACATTCTATTACATTAAATTAGATGCTTCATCTGTGTTTTACTATGGTAGTTTTAGTGTCTCCGCATACCGCAGCACGCGTCATAGCTTTGCAGACGATAAGTACAACCGTTTCAGAGAGAAGAGCGGCCAATGTAACGATCTGGCTATAAGTCGATTCGATAACAAATGACGAAAACGGACGGATTTCTAATGTTTTTGCTACATGTGAACACTTTTCACATTCTCCCGTGCAACTCGGCTGATAGTCCTCCTTTCATGCAGAATATCAAGGCCCTAGCTCATGTCCAAGGCACAAAAGCAAGCTAAAAAGTCAATAATCGATACCTAAAACTTGAGTTGTACTACTTCTTACTGGCTATTACATCAACTTAGAAGCTTCATCTGTTTTCTACTATGGTGCTTTTAGTGTCTCCGCATACTGGAGCACGAGACATAGCTTTGCAGACGATAATTACGACCGTTTCAGAGAGAAGAGCGGCCAATGTGATAATCTGGCTTTAAGTTGAATCGATAACAAATGACGAAAACGGACGGATTTCTAAGGTTTTTACTACATATGAACACTTTTCACATTCCCCCGTGCAACGCGGCTGCTAGTCCTCCTTTCATGCAGAATCTTAAGGTCCTAGCTCATGTCCAAGGCGCCAAAGCCAGCTAAAAAGCCAATAATCGATACCTAAAACTTGAATTGTACTACTTCTTACTGGCTATTACATCAACTTAGAAGCTTCATCTGTGTTCTACTATGGTGCTTTTAGTGTCTCCGCATACCGCAGCACGCGACATAGCTTTGCAGACGATAAGTACAACCGTTTCAGAGAGAAGAGCGGCCAATGTGACGATCTGGCTTTAAGTCGATTCGATAACAAATGACGTAAACGGACGGATTTTTCTTGTTTTTACTGCAAATGAACACTTTTCACACTCTCCCGTGCAACTCGGCTGCTAGTCCTCCTTTCATGCAGAATCTTAAGGTCCTAGCTCATGTCCAAGGCACCAAAGCCAGCTAAAAAGTCAATAATCGATTCCTAAAACTTGAATTGTACTACTTCTTACTGGCAATTACATCATCTTAGAGGCTTCATCTGTGTTCTACTATGGTCCTTTTAGTGTCTCCGCATACCGCAGCACGCGACATAGCTTTGCAGACGATAAGTACAACCGTTTCAGAGAGAAGAGCGGCCTATGTGACGATCTGGCTTTAAGTCGATTCGATAACAAATGACGAAAACGGACGGATTTCTCAGGTTTTTACTACATATGAACACTTTTCACATTCTCCCGTGCAACTCGGCTGCTCGTCCTCCTTTCATGCAGAATCTTAAGGTCCTAGCTTATGTCCAAGGCACCAAAGCCAGCTAAAAAGTCAATAATCAGTACCAAAACATAGAATTGTACTACTTCTTACTTGCTATTACATCAACTTAGAAGCTTCATCTGTATTCTACTATGGTGTTTTTTGTGTCTCCGCATGCCGCAGCACGCGACATAGCTTTGCAGACGATAAGTACAACCGTTTCAGAGAGAAGAGCGGCCAATTTGACGATCTGGCTTTAAGTCGATTCGATAACAAATGACGAATACGGACGGATTTCTCAGGTTTTTACTACATATGAACACTTTTCACATTCTCCCGTGCAACTGGGCTGCTAGTCCTCCTTTCATGCAGAATCTTAAGGTCCTAGCTATGTCCAAGTCTCCAGAGCCAGCTATAAAGTCAATAATCGATAACTGAAATTTGAATTGTACTATATCTTTCTGGCTATTACATCAACTTAGAAGCTTCATATGTGTTCTACTATGGTGCTTTTAGTGTCTCCACATACCGCAGCAAGCAACATAGCTTTGCAGACGATAAGTACAACCGTTTTAGACAGAAATGCGGTCAATGTGAAGTTCTGGCTTTAAGTCGAGTCGATAACAAATGACGAAAACGGACGAATTTCTCAGGTTTTTACTACATATGAACACTTTTCACATTCTCCCGTGCAAATCAGCTGCTATTCCTCCTTTCATGCAGAATCTTAAGGTCCTAGCTCATGTCCAAGCACCAAAGATAGCTATAAAGTCAAAAATCGATACCTAAAACTTGAATTGTACTACTTCTTACTGTCTATTACATCAACTTAGAAGCTTCATCTGTGTTCTACTATGATGCTTTTAGTGTCTCCGCATACCGCAGCACGCGACATAGCTTTGCAGTCGATCAGTACAACCGTTTTAGACATAAATGCGGCCAATATGACGATCTGGCTTTAAGTGGATTCGATAACAAATGTCGAAAACGGACGGATTTCTAGGTTTTTACTACATATGAACACTTTTCACATTCTCCGGTACAACTCGGCTGATAGTCCTCCTTTCATGCAGAATCTTAAGGTCCTAGCTCATGTCCAAGGCACGAAAGCCAGCTAAAAAGTCAATAATCGATACCTAAAACTTGAATTGTGCTACTTCTTACTGGCTATTACATCAACTTAGAAGCTTCATCTGTGTTCTACTGTGGTGGTTTCAGTGTCTCCGCCTACCGCAGCATACGACATAGCTTTGCAGACGATAAGTACAACCGTTTCAGAGAGAAGAGCGGACAATGTGACGATCTGGCTTTAAGTCGATTCGATAACAAATGACGAAAACGGACGGATTTCTAGGTTTTTACTACATATGAACACATTCCACATTCTTCCGTGCAACTCGGCTGCTAGTCCTCCTTTCATGCAGAATCTTAAGGTCCTAGCTCATGTCCAAGGCACCAAAGCCAGCTAAAAAGTCAATAATCGATACCTAAAACTTGAATTGTACTATATCTTACTGGCTATTACATCAACTTAGAAGCTTCATCTGTTTTCTACTATGGTGCTTTTAGTGTCTCCGCATACCGGAGCACGAGACATAGCTTTGCAGACGATAATTAGGACCGTTTCAGAGAGAAGAGCGGCCAATGTGAAGATCTGGCTTTAAGTCGAGTCGATAACAAATGACGAAAACGGACGGATTTCTCAGGTTTTTACTACATATGAACACTTTTCACATTCTCCCGTGCAACTCGGCAGCTAGTCCTCCTTTCATGCAGAATCTTAAGTTCCTAGCTCATGTCCACGGAACCAAAGCCAGCTAAAAAGTCAATAATCGATACCTAAAACTTGAATTGGTCTACTTCTTACTGGCTATTACCTCAACTTAGAACCTTCATCTGTGTTGTACTATGGTGCTTTTAGTGTCTCCGCATACCGCAGCACGCGACATAGCTTTGCAGACGATAAGTACAATCGTTTCAGAGAGAAGAGCGACCAATGTGACGATCTGGCTTTAAGTCGATTCGATAACAAATGACAAAAACGGACGGATTTCTAGGTTTTTAATTCAAATGAACACTTTTCACATTCTCCCGTGCAACTCGGCTGCTAGTCCTCCTTTCATGCAGAATCTTAAGGTCCTAGCTCATGTCCAAGGCACCAAAGCCAGCTAAAAAGTCAATAATCGATAAATAAAACGTGAATTGGACTACTTCTTACTGGCTATTACATCAACTTAGAACCTTCATCTGTGTTCTACTATGGTGCTTTTAGTGTCTCAGCATACCGCAGCACGCGACATAGCTTTGCAGACGATAAGTACAACCGTTTCAGAGAGAAGAGCAGCCAATGTGACGATCGGGCTTTAAGTCGATTCGGTAACAAATGACGAAAACGGACGGATTTCTAGGTTTTTACTACATATGAACACTTCTCACATTCTCCCGTGCAACGCGGCTGCTAGTCCTCCTTTCATGCAGGATCTTAAGGTCCTAGCTCATGTCGAAGGAACCAAAGCCAGCTAAAAAGTCAATAATCGATACCTAAAACTAGAATTGTACTATATCTTACTGGCTATTACATCAACTTAGAAGCTTCATCTGTGTTTTACTATGGTGGTTTTAGTGTCTCCGCATACCGCAGCACGCGACATAGCTTTGCAGACGATAAGTACAACCGTTTTAAACATAAATGCGGCCAATATGACGATTTGGCTTTAAGTGCATTCGATAACAAATGACGAAAACGGACTGATTTCTAGGTTTTTACTACATATGAACACTTTTCACATTCTCCCGTACAACTCGGCTGGTAGTCCTCCTTTCATGCAGAATCTTAAGGTCCTAGCTCATGTCCAAGGCACCAAAGCCAGCTAAAAAGTCAATAATCGATACCTAAAACTTGAATTGTACTATATCTTACTGGCTATTACATCAACTTAGAAGCTTCATCTGTTTTCTACTATGGTGCTTTTAGTGTCTCCGCATACTGGAGCACGAGACATAGCTTTGCAGAAGTTAATTACGACCGTTTCAGAGAGAAGAGCGGCCAATGTGATAATCTGGCTTTAAGTTGAGTCGATAACAAAAGACGAAAACGGACGGATTTCTCAGGTTTTTACTACATATGAACACTTTTCACATTCTCCCGTGCAACTCGGCTGCTAGTCCTCCTTTCATGCAGATTCTTAAGGTCCTAGCTCTTGCCCAAGGCACCAAAGCCAGCTAAAAAGTCCATAATCGATACCTAAAACTTGAATTGTACTACTTCTTACTTTCTATTACATTAAATTAGATGCTTCATCTGTGTTTTACTATGGTGGTTTTAGTGTCTCCGCATACCGCAGCACGCGTCATAGCTTTGCAGACGATCAGTACAACCGTTTCAGAGAGAAGAGCGGACAATGTGACGTTCTGGCTTTAAGTCGATTCGATAACAAATGACGAAAACGTACGGATTTCTAGGTTTTTACTACATATGAACACATTCCACATTCTTCCGTGCAACTCGGCTGCTAGTCCTCCTTTCATGCAGAATCTTAAGGTCCTAGCTCATGTCCAAGGCACCAAAGCCAGCTAAAAAGTCAATAATCGATACCTAAAACTTGAATTGTACTATATCTTACTGGCTATTACATCAACTTAGAAGCTTCGTCTGTTTTCTACTATGGTGCTTTTAGTGTCTCCGCATACCGGAGCACGAGACATAGCTTTGCAGACGATAATTAGGACCGTTTCAGAGAGAAGAGCGGCCAATGTGAAGATCTGGCTTTAAGTCGAGTCGATAACAAATGATGAAAACGGACGGATTTCTCAGGTTTTTACTACATATGAACACTTTTCACATTCTCCCGTGTAACTCGGCAGCTAGTCCTCCTTTCATGCAGAATCTTAAGTTCCTAGCTCATGTCCACGGAACCAAAGCCAGCTAAAAAGTCAATAATCGATACCTAAAACTTGAATTGGTCTACTTCTTACTGGCTATTACATCAACTTAGAACCTTCATCTGTGTTCTACTATGGTGCTTTTAATGTCTCCGCATACCGCAGCACGCGACATAGCTTTGCAGACGATAAGTACAATCGTTTCAGAGAGAAGAGCGACCAATGTGACGATCTGGCTTTAAGTCGATTCGATAACAAATGACAAAAACGGACGGATTTCTCAGGTTTTTACTACATATGAACACTTCTCACATTCTCCCGTGCAACTCGGCTGCTAGTCCTCCTTTCATGCAGAATCTTAAGGTCCTAGCTCATGTTCAAGGCACCAAAGCCAGCTAAAAAGTCAATAATCGATAAATAAAACTTGAATTGGACTACTTCTTACTGGCTATTACATCAACTTAGAACCTTCATCTGTGTTCTACTATGGTGCTTTTAGTGTCCCAGCATACCGAAGCACGCGACATAGCTTTGCAGACGATAAGTACAACCGTTTCAGAGAGAAGAGCAGCCAATGTGACGATCGGGCTTTAAGTCGATTCGGTAACAAATGACGAAAACGGACGGATTTCTAGGTTTTTACTACATATGAACACTTCTCACATTCTCCCGTGCAACGCGGCTGCTAGTCCTCCTTTCATGCAGAATCTTAAGGTCCTAGCGCATGTCGAAGGAACCAAAGCCAGCTAAAAAGTCAATAATCGATACCTAAAACTAGAATTGTACTATATCTTACTGGCTATTACATCAACTTAGAAGCTTCATCTGTGTTTTACTATGGTGGTTTTAGTGTCTCCGCATACCGCAGCACGCGACATAGCTTTGCAGACGATAAGTACAACCGTTTTAGACATAAATGCGGCCAATATGACGATTTGGCTTTAAGTGCATTCGATAACAAATGACGAAAACGGACGGATTTCTAGGTTTTTACTACATATGAACACTTTTCACATTCTCCCGTACAACTCGGCTAATAGTCCTCCTTTCATGCATAATCTTAAGGTCCTAGCTCATGTCCAAGGCACCAAAGCCAGCTAAAAAGTCAATAATCGATACCTAAAACTTGAATTGTACTATATCTTACTGGCTATTACATCAACTTAGAAGCTTCATCTGTTTTCTACTATGGTGCTTTTAGTGTCTCCGCATACTGGAGCACGAGACATAGCTTTGCAGAAGATAATTACGACCGTTTCAGAGAGAAGAGCGGCCAATGTGATAATCTGGCTTTAAGTTGAGTCGATAACAAATGACGAAAACGGACGGATTTCTCAGGTTTTTACTACATATGAACACTTTTCACATTCTCCCGTGCAACTCGGCTGCTAGTCCTCCTTTCATGCAGATTCTTAAGGTCCTAGCTCTTGCCCAAGGCACCAAAGCCAGCTAAAAAGTCCATAATCGATACCTAAAACTTGAATTGTACTACTTCTTACTTTCTATTACATTAAATTAGATGCTTCATCTGTGTTTTACTATGGTGGTTTTAGTGTCTCCGCATACCGCAGCACGAGTCATAGCTTTGCAGACGATAAGTACAGCCATTTCAGAGAGAAGAGCGGCTAATGTGACGATCTGGCTTTAAGTCGATGCGATAACAAATGACATAAACGGACGGATTTTTCGGGTTTTTACTGCAAATGAACACTTTTCACACTCTCCCGTGCAACTCGGCTGCTAGTCCTCCTTTCATGCAGAATCTTAAGGTCCTAGCTCATGTCCAAGGCACCAAAGCCAGCTAAAAAGTCAATAATCGATACCTAAAAATTGAATTGTACTACTTCTTACTGGCAAATACATCATCTTAGAGGCTTCACCTGTGTTCTACTATGGTCCTTTTAGTGTCTCCGCATACCGCAGCACGCGACATAGCTTTGCAGACGATAAGTACAACCGTTTCAGAGAGAAGAGCGGCCAATGTGACGATCTGGCTTTAAGTCGATTCGATAACAAATGACGAAAACGGACGGATTTCTCAGGTTTTTACTACATATGAACACTTTTCACATTCTCCCGTGCACCTCGGCTGCTAGTCCTCCTTTCATGCAGAATCTTAAGGTCCTAGCTTATGTCCAAGGCACCAAAGCCAGCTAAAAAGTCAATAATCAGTACCAAAACATAGAATTGTACTACTTCTTACTTGCTATTACATCAACTTAGAAGCTTCATCTGTATTCTACTATGGTGCTTTTTGTGTCTCCGCATGCCGCAGCACGCGACATAGCTTTGCAGACGATAAGTACAACCGTTTCAGACAGAAGAGCGGCCATTGTGACGATCTGGCTTTAAGTCGATTCGATAACAAATGACGAAAACGAACGGATTTCTCAGGTTTTTACTGCATATGAACACTTTTCACATTCTCCCTTGCAACTCAGCTGCTAGTTCTCCTTTCATGCAGAATCTTAAGGTCCTAGCTCATGTCCAAGGCACCAAAGCCAGCTAAAAAGTCAATAATCGATACCTAAAACTTGAATTGTACTATATCTTACTGGCTATTACATCAACTTAGAAGCTTCATCTGATTTCTACTATGGTGCTTTTAGTGTCTCCGCATACCGGAGCACGAGACATAGCTTTGCAGACGATAATTAGGACCGTTTCAGAGAGAAGAGCGGCCAATGTGAAGATCTGGCTTTAAGTCGAGTCGATAACAAATGACGAAAACGGACGGATTTCTCAGGTTTTTACTACATATGAACACTTTTCGCATTCTCCCGTGCAACTCGGCAGCTAGTCCTCCTTTCATGCAGAATCTTAAGTTCCTAGCTCATGTCCACGGAACCAAAGCAAGCTAAAAAGTCAATAATCGATACCTAAAACTTGAATTGTACTACTTCTTACAATCTATTACATCAACTTAGAAGCTTCATCTGTGTTCTACTATGATGCTTTTACTGTCTCCGCATACCGCAGCACGCGACATAGCTTTGCAGACGATAAGTACAACCGTTTTAGACATAAATGCGGCCAATATGACGATTTGGCTTTAATTGCATTCGATAACAAATGACGAAAACGGACGGATTTCTAGGTTTTTACTACATATGAACACTTTTCACATTCTCCCGTACAACGCGGCTGATAGTCCTCCTTTCATGCAGAATCCTAAGGTCCTAGCTCATGTCCAAGGCACCTAAGACAGCTAAAAAGTCAATAATCGATACCTAAAACTTGAATTGTGCTACTTCTTACTGGCTATTACATCAACTTACAAGCTTCATCTGTGTTATACTATGGATCTTTTAGTGTCTCCGCATACCGCAGCACGCGACGTAGCTTTGCAGACGATAAGTACAACCGATTCAGAGAGAAGAGCGGGCAATGTGACGATTTGGCTTTAAGTCGATTCGATAACAAATGACAGAAAACGGAAGGATTTCTAGGTTTTTACTACATATGAACACATTCCACATTCTCCCGTGCAACTCGGCTGCTAGTCCTCCTTTCATGCAGAATCTTAAGGTCCTAGCTCATGTCCAAGGCACCAAAGCCAGCTAAAAAGTCAATAATCGACACCTAAAACTTGAATTGTACTATATCTTACTGGCTATTACATCAACTTAGAAGCTTCATCTGTTTTCTACTATGGTGCTTTTTGTGTCTCCGCATACTGGAGCACGAGACATAGCTTTGCAGAAGATAATTACGACCGTTTCAGAGAGAAGAGCGGCCAATGTGATAATCTGGCTTTAAGTTGAGTCGATAACAAATGACGGAAACGGACGGATTTCTCAGGTTTTTACTACATATGAACACTTTTGACATTCTCCCGTGCAACTCGGCTGCTAGTCCTCCTTTCATGCAGATTCTTAAGGTCCTAGCTCTTGCCCAAGGCACCAAAGCCAGCTAAAAAGTCCATAATCGATACCTAAAACTTGAATTGTACTACTTCTTACTCTCTATTACATTAAATTAGATGCTTCATCTGTGTTTTACTGTGGTGGTTTTAGTGTCTCCGCATACCGCAGCACGCGTCATAACTTTGCAGACGATAAGTACAGCCATTTCAGAGAGAAGAGCGGCCAATGTGGCGATCTGGCTTTAAGTCGATTCGATAACAAATGACGAAAACGGACGGATTTCTAAGGTTTTTTCTACATATGAACACTTTTCACATTCTCCCGTGCAACGCGGCTGCTAGTCCTCCTTTCATGCAGAATCTTAAGGTCCTAGCTCATGTCCAAGGCACCAAAGCCAGCTAAAAAGTCAATAATCGATACCTAAAACTTGAATTGTACTATATCTTACTGGCTATTACATCAACTTAGAAGCTTCATCTGTGTTCTACTATGATGCCTTTAGTGTCTCCGCATACCGCAGCACGCGACGTAGCTTTGCAGACGATAAGTACAATCGTTTCAAAGAGAAGAGCGACCAATGTGACGATCTGGCTTTAAGTCGATTCGATAACAAATGACAAAAACGGACGGATTTCTAGGTTTTTACTACAAATGAACACTTTTCACATTCTCCCGTGCAACTCGGCTGCTAGTCCTCCTTTCATGCAGAATCTTAAGGTCCTAGCTCATGTCCAAGGCACCAAAGCCAGCTAAAAAGTCCATAATCGATAAATAAAACTTGAATTGGACTACTTCTTACTGGCTATTACATCAACTTAGAACCTTCATCTGTGTTCTACTATGGTGCTTTTAGTGTCTCCGCATACCGCAGCACGCGACATAGCTTTGCAGACGATAAGTACAACCGTTTCAGAGAGAAGAGAGGCCAATGTGACGATCGGGCTTTAAGTCGATTCGGTAACAAATGACGAAAACGGACGGATTTCTAGGTTTTTACTACATATGAACACCTTTCACATTCTCCCGTGCAAATCAGCTGCTAGTCCTCCTTTCATGCAGAATATTAAGGTCCTAGCTCATGTCCAAGGCACTAAAGATAGCTATAAAGTCAATAATCGATACTTAAACTTGAATTGTACTACTTCTTACTGTCTATTACATCAACTTAGAAGCTTCATCTGTGTTCTACTATGATGCTTTTAGTGTCTCCGCATACCGCAGCACGCGACATAGCTTTGCAGACGATAAGTACAACCGTTTCAGACAGAAGAGCTGCCATTGTGACGATCTGGCTTTAAGTCGATTCGATAACAAATGACGAAAACGGACGGATTTCTCAGGTTTTTACTGCATATGAACACTTTTCACATTCTCCCTTGCAACTCAGCTGCTAGTTCTCCTTTCATGCAGAATCTTAAGGTCCTAGCTCATGTCCAAGACACCAAAGCCACCTAAAAAGTCAATAATCGATACCTAAAACTTGAATTGTACTACATCTTACTGGCTATTACATCAACATAGAAGCTTCATCTGTGTTCTACTATGGTGCTTTTAGTGTCTCCGCATACCGCAGCACGCGACATATCTTGGCAGACGATAAGTACAATCGTTTCAGAGAGAAGAGCGACCAATTTGACGATCTGGCTTTAAGTCGATTCGATAACAAATGACGAATACGGACGGATTTCTCAGGTTTTTACTACATATGAACACTTTTCCACATTCTCCCGTGCAACTCGGCTGCTAGTCCTCATTTCATGCAGAATCTTAAGGTCCTCGCTATGTCCAAGTCTCCAGGGCCAGCTATAAAGTCAATAATCGATACCTGAAACTTGAATTGTACTATATCTTACTGGCTATTACATCAACTTAGAAGCTTCATATGTGTTCTGCTATGGTGCTTTTAGTGTCTCCACATACCGCAGCAAGCAACATAGCTTTGCAGACGATAAGTACAACCGTTTTAGACAGAAATGCGGTCAATGTGAATATCTGTCTTTAAGTCGAGTCGATAACAAATGACGAAAACGTACGAATTTCTCAGGTTTTTACAACATATGAACACTTTTCACATTCTCCCGTGCAAATCAGCTGCTAGTCCTCCTTTCATGCAGAATCTTAAGGTCCTAGCTCATGTCCAAGGCACCAAAGATAGCTATAAAGTCAATAATCGATAAATAAAACTTGAATTGGACTACTTCTTACTGGCTATTACATCAACTTAGAACCTTCATCTGTGTTCTACTATGGTGCTTTTAGTGTCTCCGCATACCGCAGCACGCGACATAGCTTTGCAGACGATAAGTACAACCGTTTCAGAGAGAAGAGATTCCAATGTGACGATCGGGCTTTAAGTCGATTCGGTAACAAATGACGAAAACGGACGGATTTCTAGGTTTTTACTACATATGAACACCTTTCACATTCTCCCGTGCAAATCAGCTGCTAGTCCTCCTTTCATGCAGAATATTAAGGTCCTAGCTCATGTCCAAGGCACCAAAGATAGCTATAAAGTCAATAATCGATACCTAAAACTTGAATTGTACTACTTCTTACTGTCTATTACATCAACTTAGAAGCTTCATCTGTGTTCTACTATGATGCTTTTAGTGTCTCCGCATACCGCAGCACGCGACATAGCTTTGCAGACGATAAGTACAACCGTTTTAGACATAAATGCGGCCAATATGACGATCTGGCTTTAAGTCGAGTCGATAACAAATGACGAAAACGGACGGATTTCTCAGGTTTTTACTACATATGAACACTTTTCACATTCTCCCGTGCAACTCGGCAGCTAGTCCTCCTTTCATGCAGAATCTTAAGTTCCTAGCTCATGTCCACGGAAACAAAGCCAGCTAAAAAGTCAATAATCGATACCTAAAACTTGAATTGGTCTACTTCTTACTGGCTATTACATCAACTTAGAACCTTCATCTGTGTTCTACTATGGTGCTTTTAGTGTCTCCGCATACCGCAGCACGCGACATAGCTTTGCAGACGATAAGTACAATCGTTTCAGAGAGAAGAGCGACCAATATGACGATCTGGCTTTAAGACGATTCGATAACAAATGACAAAAACGGACGGATTTCTAGGTTTTTACTACGAATGAACACTTTTCACATTCTCCCGTGCAACTCGGCTGCTGGTCCTCCTTTCATGCAGAATCTTAAGGTCCTAGCTCATGTCCAAGGCACCAAAGCCAGCTAAAAAGTCAATTATCGATACCTAAAACTTGAATTGTGCTACTACTTACTGGCTATTACATCAACTTAGAAGCTTCATCTGTGTTCTACAAAGGTGCTTTTAGTGTCTCCGCATACCGCAGCACGCGACATAGCTTTGCAGACGATAAGTACAACCGTTTCAGAGAGAAGAGCGGCCAATGTGATGATCTGGCTTTAAGTCGAGTCGATAACAAATGACGAAAACGGACGGATTTCTCAGGTTTTTACTACTTATGAACACTTTTCATATTCTCCCGTGCAACTCGGCTGCTAGTCCTCCTTTCGTGCAGAATCTTAAGGTCCTAGCTCATGTCCAAGGCACCAAAGCCCGCTAAAAAGTCAATAATCGATACCTGAAACTTGAATTGGACTACTTCTTACTGGCTATTACATCAACTTAGAACCTTCATCTGTGTTCTACTGTGGTGCTTTTTTGTGTCCCCGCATACCGCAGCACGCGACATAGATTAGTAGACGATAAGTACAATCGTTTCAGAGAGTAGAGCGGCCAATGTGACGATCTGGCTTTAAGTCGATTCGATAACAGATGACGAAAACGGACGGATTTCTCAGGTTTTTACTACATATGAACACTTTTCACATTCTCCCGTGCGACTCGGCTGCTGGTCCTCCTTTCATGCAGAATCTTAAGGTCCTAGCTCATGTCCAAGTCACCAAAGCCAGCTAAAAAATTAATAATCGATACCTAAAACTTGAATTGGACTACTTCTTACTGGCTATTACATTAAATTAGATGCTTCATGTGTGTTTTACTATTGTGGTTTTAGTGTCCCCGCATATCGCAGCACACGTCATAGCCTTGCAGACGATAAGTACAATCGTTTCAGAGAGAAGAGCGGCCAATGTGACTTTCTGGCTTTAAGTCGATTCGATAACAAATGACGAAAACGGACGGATTTCTCAGTTTTTTACTACATATGAACACTTTTCACATTCTCCCGTACAACTCGGCTGATAGTCCTCCTTTCATGCAGAATCTTAAGGTCCTAGCTCATGTCCAAGGCACCAAGGCCAGCTAAAAAGTCAATAATCGATACCTAAAACTTGATTGTGCTACTTCTTACTGGCTATTACATTAACTTAGAAGCTTCAACTGTGTTATACTATGGATCTTTTAGTGTCTCCGCATAACGCAGCACGCGACGTAGCTTTGCAGACGATAAGTACAACCGTTTCAGAGAGAAGAGCGGCCAATGTGACGATCTGGCTTTAAGTCGATTCGATAACAAATGACGAAATCGGACGGATTTCTAGGTTTTTACTACATATGAACACATTCCACATTCTTCCGTGCAACTCGGCTGCTAGTCCTCCTTTGATGCAGAATCTTAAGGTCCTAGCTCATGTCCAAGGCACCAAAGCCAGCTAAAAAGTCAATTATCGATACCTAAAACTTGAATTGTACTACTTCTTACTGGCTATTACATCAACTTAGAAGCTTCATCTGTGTTCTACTATGGTGCTTTTAGTGTCTCCGCATACCGCAGCACGCGACATAGCTTTGCAGACGATAAGTACAACCGTTTCAGAGAGAAGAGCGGCCAATGTGATGATCTGGCTTTAAGTCGAGTCGATAACAAATGACGAAAACGGACGGATTTCTCAGGTTTTTACTACATATGAACACTTTTCATATTCTCCCGTGCAACTCGGCTGCTAGTCCTCCTTTCGTGCAGAATCTTAAGGTCCTAGCTCATGTCCAAGGCACCAAAGCCCGCTAAAAAGTCAATAATCGATACCTGAAACTTGAATTGGACTACTTCTTACTGGCTATTACATCAACTTAGAACCTTCATCTGTGTTCTACTGTGGTGCTTTTTTGTGTCCCCGCATACCGCAGCACGCGACATAGATTAGTAGATGATAAGTACAATCGTTTCAGAGAGTAGAGCGGCCAATGTGACGATCTGGCTTTAAGTCGATTCGATAACAGATGACGAAAACGGACGGATTTCTCAGGTTTTTACTACATATGAACACTTTTCACATTCTCCCGTGCAACTCGGCTGCTAGTCCTCCTTTCATGCAGATTCTTAAGGTCCTAGCTCATGTCCAAGTCACCAAAGCCAGCTAAAAAATTAATAATCGATACCTAAAACTTGAATTGGACTACTTCTTACTGGCTATTACATTAAATTAGATGCTTCATGTGTGTTTTACTATTGTGGTTTTAGTGTCTCCGCATATCGCAGCACACGTCATAGCTTTGCAGACGATAAGTACAACCGTTTCAGAGAGAAGAGCGGCCAATGTGACTTTCTGGCTTTAAGTCGATTCGATAACAAATGACGAAAACGGACGGATTTCTCAGTTTTTTACTACATATGAACAATTTTCACATTCTCCCGTGCAACGCGGCTGCTAGTCCTCCTTTCATGCAGAATCTTAAGGTCCTAGCTCATGTCCAAGGAACCAAAGCCAGCTAAAAAGTCAATAATCGATACCTAAAACTAGAATTGTACTATATCTTACTGGCTATTACATCAACTTAGAAGCTTCATCTGTGTTTTACTATCGTGGTTTTAGTGTCTCCGCATACCGCAGCACACGTCATAGCTTTGCAGACGATAAGTACAACCGTTTCAGAGAGAAGAGCGGCCAATGTGAAGATCTGGCTTTAAGTCGAGTCGATAACAAATGACGAAAACGGACCTATTTCTCAGGTTTTTTACTACATATGAACACTTTTCACATTCTCCCGTGCTAATCAGCTGCTAGTCCTCTTTTCATGCAGAAACTTAAGGTCCTAGCTCATGTCCAAGGCACCAAAGCCAGCTAAAAAGTCAATAATCGATACCTAAAACTTGAATTGTACTATATCTTACTGGCTATTACATCAACTTAGAAGCTTCATCTGTTTTCTACTATCCTGCTTTTAGTGTCTCCGCATACCGCAGCACGCGACATAGCTTTGCAGTCGATAAGTACAATTGTTTCAGAGAGAAGAGCGACCAATGTGACGATCTGGCTTTAAGCCGATTCGGTAACAAATGACGAATACGGACGGATTTCTCAGGTTTTTACTACACATGAACACTTTTCACATTCTCCCGTGCAACACGGCTGCTAGTCCTACTTTCATGCAGATTCTTAAGGTCCTAGCTCATGTCCAAGTCACCAAAGCCAGCTAAAAAGTCCATAATCGATACCTAAAACTTTAATTGTACTACTTCTTACTGGCTATTACATTAAATTACATGCTTCATCTGTCTTTTACTATGGTGCTTTTAGTGTCTCCGCATACCGCAGCACGCGACATAGCTTTGCAGACGATAAGTCCAACCGTTTTAGACATAAATGCGGCCAATATGACGATCTGGCTTTAAGTGGATTCGATAACAAATGACGAAAACGGACGGATTTCTAGGTTTTTACTACATATGAACACTTTTCACATTCTCCCGTACAACTCGGCTGATTGTCCTCCTTTCATGCAGAATCTTAAGGTCTTAGCTCATGTCCAAGGCACCAAAGCCAGCTAAAAAGTCAATAATCGATACCTAAAACTTGAATTGTACTATATCTTACTCGCTATTACGTCAACTTAGAAGCTTCATCTGTGTTTTACTATGGTGGTTTTACTGTCTCCGCATACCGCAGCACGCGACGTAGCTTTGCAGACGATAAGTACAACTGTTTCAGAGAGAAGAGCGGCCAATGTGACGATCTGGCTTTAAGTCGATTCTATAACAAATGACGAAAACGGACGGATTTCTAGGTTTTTACTACATATGAACACATTCCACATTCTTCCGTGCAACTCGGCAGCTAGTCCTCCTTTCATGCAGAATCTTAAGGTCCTAGCTCATGTCCAAGGCAAACAATGCCAGCTAAAAAGTCAATAATCGATACCTAAAAGTTGAATTGTACTATATCTTACTGGCTATTACATCAACTTAGAAGCTTCATCTGTTTTCTACTATGGTGCTTTTACTGTCTCCGCATACCGGAGCACGAGACATAGCTTTGCAGACGATAATTAGGACCGTTTCAGAGAGAAGAGCGGCCAATGTGGAGATCTGGCTTTAAGTCAAGTCGATAACAAATGACGAAAACGGACGGATTTATCAGGTTTTTACTACATATGAACACTTTTCACATTCTCCCGTGCAACTCGGCAGCTAGTCCTCCTTTCATGCAGAATCTTAAGTTCCTAGCTCATGTCCAAAGAACCAAAGCCAGCTAAAAAGTCAATAATCTATACCTAAAACTTGAATTGGTCTACTTCTTACTGGCTATTACATCAACTTAGAACCTTCATCTGTGTTCTACTATGGTGCTTTTAGTGTCTCCGCATACCGCAGCACGCGATATAGCTTTGCAGACGATAAGTACAATCGTTTCAGAGAGAAGAGCGACCAATGTGACGATCTGGCTTTAAGTCGATTCGATAACAAATGACGAAAACGGTCGGATTTCTAGGTTTTTACTACATATGAACACTTTTCACATTCTCCCGTGCAACTCGGCTGCTAGTCCTCCTTTCATGCAGAATCTTAAGGTCCTAGCTCATGGCCAAGGCACCAAAGCCAACTAAAAAGTCCATAATCGATACCTAAAACTTGAATTGAACTACTTCTTACTGGCTATTACATTAAATTAGATGCTTCATCTGTGTTTTACTATGGTGGTTTTAGTGTCTCCGCATACCGCAGCACACGTCATAGCTTTGAAGACGATAAGTACAACCATTTCAGAGAGAAGAGCGGCCAATGTGACGATCTGGCTTTATGTCGATTCGATAAAAAAATGACGATAACGAACGGATTTTTCGGGTTTTTACTGCGTATGAACACTTTTCACATTCTCCCGTGCAACTCAGCTGCTATTCCTCCTTTCATGCAGAATCTTAAGGTCCTAGCTCATGTCCAAGGCACCAAAGCCCGCTAAAAAGTCAATTATCGATACCTAAAACTTGAATTGGACTACTTCTTACTGGCTATTACATCAACTTAGAACCTTCATCTGTGTTCTACTATGGTGCTTTTAGTGTCTCCGCATACCGCAGCACGCGACATAGCTTTGCAGACGATAAGTACAACCGTTTCAGAGAGAAGAGCGGCCAATGTGACGATCTGGCTTTAAGTCGATTCTGTAACAAATGACGAAAACGGACGGATTTCTAGGTTTTTACTACATATGAACACATTCCACATTCTCCCGTGCAACTCGGCTGCTAGTCCTCCTTTCATGCAGAATCTTAAGGTCCTAGCTCATGTCCAAGGCTCCAGAGCCAGCTATAAAGTCAATAATCGATACCTGAAACTTGAATTGTACTATCTATTACTGGCTATTACATCAACTTAGAAGCTTCATCTGTTTTCTACTATGTGCTTTTAGTGTCTCCGCATACCGCAGCACGCGACATAGCTTTGCAGACGATAAGTACACCCGTTTCAGAGAGAAGAGCGACCAATGTGACGATCCGGCTTTAAGTCGATTCGGTAACAAATGACGAAAACGGACGGATTTCTAGGTTTTTACTACATATGAACACTTCTCACATTCTCCCGTGCAACGCGGCTGCTAGTCCTCCTTTCATGCAGAATCTTAAGGTCCTAGCTCATGTCCAAGGAACCAAAGCCAGCTAAAAAGTCAATAATCGATACCTAAAACTAGAATTTTACTAAATCTTATTGGCTATTACATCAACTTAGAAGCTTCATCTGTGTTTTACTATGGTGGTTTTAGTGTCCCCGCATACCTCAGCACGCGACATAGCTTTGCAGTCGATAAGTACAACCGTTTTAGACATAAATGCGGCCAATATGACGATCTGGCTTTAGGTGGATTCGATAACAAATGACGAAAACGGAAGGATTTCTAGGTTTTTACTACATATGAACACTTTTCACATTCTCCCGTGCAACTCGGCAGCTAGTCCTGCTTTCATGCAGAATCTTAAGGTCCTAGCTCATGGCCAAGGCACCAAAGCCAGCTAAAAAGTCAATAATCGATACCTGAAACTGAATTGTACTATATATTACTGACTATTACATCAACTTAGAAGCTTCATCTGTTTTCTACTATGGTGCTTTTAGTGTCTCCGCATTCCGGAGCACGAGACATAGCTTTGCAGACGATAATTACGACGATTTCAGAGAGAAGAGCGGCCAATGTGATGATCTGGCTTTAAGTCGAGTCGATAACAAATGACGAAAACGGACGGATTTCTCAAGTTTTTACTACATATGAACACTTTTCACATTCTCCCGTGCAACTCGGCTGCTAGTCCTCCTTTCATGCAGAATCTTAAGGTCCTAGCTCATGTCCAAGGCACCAAAGCCCGCTAAAAAGTCAATTATCGATACCTAAAACTTGAATTGGTCTACTTCTTACTGGCTATTACATTAACTTAGGACCTTCATCTGTGTTCTGCTATGGTGCTTTTAGTGTCTCCGCAGACCGCAGCACGCGACGTAGCTTTGCAGACGATAAGTACAACTGTTTCAGAGAGAAGAGCGGCCAATGTGACGATCTGGCTTTAAGTCGATTCGATAACAAATGACGAAAACGGACGGATTTCTAGGTTTTTACTACATATGAACACATTCCAAATTCTTCCGTGCAACTCGGCTGCTAGTCCTCCTTTCATGCAGAATCTTAAGGTCCTAGCTCATGTCCAAGGCACCAAAGCCAGCTAAAAAGTCAATAATCGATACCTTAAACTTGAATTGTACTATATCTTACTGGCTATTACATCAACTTAGAAGCTTCATCTGTTTTCTACTATGTGCTTTTAGTGTCTCCGCATACCGGAGCACGAGACATAGCTTTGCAGACGGCAATTAGGACCGTTACAGAGAGATGAGCGGCCAATGTGGAGATCTGGCTTTAAGTCGAGTCGATAACAAATGACGAAAACGGACGGATTTCTCAGGTTTTTACTACATATGAACACTTTTGACATTCTCCCGTGCAACTCGGCAGCTAGTCCTCCTTTCATGCAGAATCTTAAGGTCCTAGCTCATGTCCAAGGAACCAAAGCCAGCTAAAATGTCAATAATCTATACCTAAAACTTGAATTGGTCTACTTCTTACTGGCTATTACATCAACTTAGGACCTTCATCTGTGTTCTACTATGGTGCTTTTAGTGTCTCCGCATACCGCAGGACGCGACATAGCTTTGCAGACGATAAGTACACCCGTTTCAGAGAGAAGAGCGACCAATGTGACGATCCGGCTTTAAGTCGATTCGGTAACAAATGACGAAAACGGACGGATTTCTCAGGTTTTTACTACATATGAACACTTTTCACATTCTCCCGTGCATCTAGGCTGCTAGTCCTCCTTTCATGCAGAATCTTAAGGTCCTAGCTCATGTCCAAGGCACCAAAGATAGCTATAAAGTCAATAATCGATACCTAAAACTTGAATTGTACTACTTCTTACTGTCTATTACATCAACTTAGAAGCTTCATCTGTGTTCTACTATGGTGCTTTTAGTGTCTCCGCATATCGGAGCACGAGACATAGTTTTGCAGACGATAATTAGGACCGTTTCAGAGAGAAGAGCGGCCAATGTGGAGATCTGGCTTTAAGTCGAGTCGATAACAAATGACGAAAACGGTCGGATTGCTAGGTTTTTACTACATATGAACACTTTTCACATTCTCCCGTGCAACTCGGCTGCTAGTCCTCCTTTCATGCAGAATCTTAAGGTCCTAGCTCATGTCCAAGGCACCAAAGCCAGCTAAAAAGTCCATAATCGATACCTAAAACTTGAATTGTACTACTTCTTACTGGCTATTACATTAAATTAGATGCTTCATCTGTGTTCTACTATGGTGCTTTTAGTGTCTCCGCATACCGCAGCACGCGACATAGCTTTGCAGACGATAAGTACAACCGTTTCAGAGAGAAGAGCGGCCAATGTGACGATCTGGCTTTAAGTCGATTCGGTAACAAATGACGAATACGGACGGATTTCTAGGTTTTTACTACATATGAACACATTCCACATTCTCCCGTGCAACTCGGCTGCTAGTCCTCCTTTCATGCAGAATCTTAAGGTCCTAGCTCATGTCCAAGGCTCCAGAGCCAGCTATAAAGTCAATAATCGATACCTGAAACTTGAATTGTACTATATATTACTGGCTATTACATCAACTTAGAAGCTTCTTCTGTTTTCTACTATGGTGCTTTTAGTGTCTCCGCATTCCGGAGCACGAGACACAGCTTTGCAGACGATAATTACGACGATTTCAGAGAGAAGGGCGGCCAATGTGAAGATCTGGCTTTAAGTCGAGTCGATAACAAATGACGAAAACGGACGGATTTCTCAAGTTTTTACTACATATGAACACTTTTCACATTCTCCCGTGCAACTTGGCTGCTAGTCCTCCTTTCATGCAGATTCTTAAGGTCCTAGCTCATGCCCAAGGCACCAAAGCCAGCTAAAAAGTCCATAATCGATACCTAAAACTTGAATTGGATTACTTCTTACTGGCTATTAAATCAACTTAGATGCTTCATCTGTCTTCTACTATGGTGATTTTAGTTTCTCCGCATACCGCAACACGCGACATAGCTTTGCAGACTAAGAGTACAATCGTTTCAGAGAGTAGAGCGACCAATGTGACGATCTGGCTTTAAGTCGATTCGATAACAGATGACGAAAACCGACGGATTTCTCAGGTTTTTACTACATATGAACACTTTTCACATTCTCCCGTGCAACTTGGCTGCTAGTCCTCCTTTCATGCAGATTCTTAAGGTCCTAGCTCATGCCCAAGGCACCAAAGCCAGCTAAAAAGTCCATAATCGATACCTAAAACTTGAATTGTACTACTTCTTACTTTCTATTACATTAAATTAGATGCTTCATCTGTGTTTTACTATGGTGGTTTTAGTGTCTCCGCATACCGCAGCACACGTCATAGCTTTGCAGACGATAAGAACAACGGTTCCAGAGAGAAGAGCGGCCAATGTGGCGATCTGGCTTTAAGTCGATTCGATAACAGATGACGAAAACGGACGGATTTCTAAGGTTTTTACTACATATGAACACTTTTCACATTCTCCCGTGCATCTAGGCTGCTAGTCCTCCTTTCATGCAGAATCTTAAGGTCCTAGCTCATGTCCAAGTCACCAAAGAAGGGTAAAAAGTCAATAATCGATACCTAAAACTTGAACTGTACTATATCCTACTGGCTATTACATCAACTTAGAAGCTTCATCTGTTTTCTACTATGGTGCTTTTAGTGTCTCCGCATTCCGGAGCACGAGACATAGCTTTGCAGACGATAATTACGACGATTTCAGAGAGAAGAGCGGCCAATGTCATGATCTGGCTTTAAGTCGATTCGATTACAAATGACGAAAACGGACGGATTTGTCTGGTTTTTACTACATATGAACACTTTCACACATTCTCCCGAGCAACTCGGCTGCTAGTCCTCCTTTCATGCAGATTCTTAAGGTCCTAGCTCATGCACAAGGCACCAAAGTCAGCTAAAAATTCAATAATCGATACCTAAAACTTGAATTGTACTACTTCTTACTGGCAATTACATCATCTTAGAGGCTTCATCTGTGTTCTACTATGGTCCTTTTAGTGTCTCCGCATACCGCAGCACGCGACATAGCTTTGCAGACGATAAGTACAACCGTTTCAGAGAGAAGAGCGGCCAATGTGACGATCTGGCTTTAAGTCGATTCGATAACAAATGACGAAAACGAACGGATTTCTCAGGTTTTTACTACATATGAACACTTTCACATTCTCCCGTGCAACTAGGCTGCTAGTCCTCCTTTCATGCAGAATCTTAAGGTCCTAGCTCATGTCCAAGGCACCAAATCCAGCTAAAAAGTCAATAATCACTAATTAAAACTTGAATTGTGCTACTTCTTACTGGCTATTACATCAACTTAGAAGCTTCATCTGTGTTCTACTATGGTGCATTTAGTGCCTCCGCATACCGCAGCACGCGACATAGCTTTGCAGACGATAAGTACAACCGTTCCAGAGAGAAGAGCGGCCAATGTGACGATCTGGCTTTAAGTCGATTCGATAACAAATGACGAAAACGGTCGGATTTCTCAGGTTTTTACTACATATGAACACTTTTCACATTCTCCCGTGCATCTAGGCTGCTAGTCCTCCTTTCATGCAGAATCTTAAGGTCCTAGCTCATGTCCAAGTCACCAAAGAAGGGTAAAAAGTCAATAATCGATACCTAAAACTTGAACTGTACTATATCCTACTGGCTATTACATCAACTTAGAAGCTTCATCTGTTTTCTACTATGGTGCTTTTAGTGTCTCCGCATTCCGGAGCACGAGACATAGCTTTGCAGACGATAATTACGACGATTTCAGAGAGAAGAGCGGCCAATGTCATGATCTGGCTTTAAGTCGATTCGATTACAAATGACGAAAACGGACGGATTTGTCTGGTTTTTACTACATATGAACACTTTCACACATTCTCCCGAGCAACTCGGCTGCTAGTCCTCCTTTCATGCAGATTCTTAAGGTCCTAGCTCATGCACAAGGCACCAAAGTCAGCTAAAAATTCAATAATCGATACCTAAAACTTGAATTGTACTACTTCTTACTGGCAATTACATCATCTTAGAGGCTTCATCTGTGTTCTACTATAGTCCTTTTAGTGTCTCCGCATACCGCAGCACGCGACATAGCTTTGCAGACGATAAGTACAACCGTTTCAGAGAGAAGAGCGGCCAATGTGACGATCTGGCTTTAAGTCGATTCGATAACAAATGACGAAAACGAACGGATTTCTCAGGTTTTTACTACATATGAACACTTTCACATTCTCCCGTGCAACTAGGCTGCTAGTCCTCCTTTCATGCAGAATCTTAAGGTCCTAGCTCATGTCCAAGGCACCAAATCCAGCTAAAAAGTCAATAATCACTAATTAAAACTTGAATTGTGCTACTTCTTACTGGCTATTACATCAACTTAGAAGCTTCATCTGTGTTCTACTATGGTGCATTTAGTGCCTCCGCATACCGCAGCACGCGACATAGCTTTGCAGACGATAAGTACAACCGTTCCAGAGAGAAGAGCGGCCAATGTGACGATCTGGCTTTAAGTCGATTCGATAACAAATGACGAAAACGGTCGGATTTCTCAGGTTTTTACTACATATGAACACTTTTCACATTCTGCCGTAGAACTCGGCTGCTAGTCCTCCTTTCATGCAGAATCTTAAGGTCCTAGCTCATATCCAAGGCACCAAAGCCAGCTAAAAAGTCAATAATGGATACCTAAAACTTGATTTGGACTACTTCTTACTGGCTATTACATCAACTTAGAACCTTCATCTGTGTTCTACAATGGTGCTTTTAGTGTCTCCGCATACCGCAGCATGCGACATAGCTTTGCAGACGATAAGTACAATCGTTTCAGAGAAAAAGCGACCAATGTGACGATCTGGTTTTAAGTCGATTCGATAACAAATGACGAAAACAGACTAATTTCTCAGGTTTTTACTACATATGAACACTTTTCACTTTCTCCCGTGCAACTCGGCAACTAGTCCTCCTTTCATGCAGAATCTTAAGGTCCTAGCTCATGTCCAAGGCACCAAAGCCAGCTAAAAAATCAATAATCGATACCTAAAACTTGAATTCTACTACTTCTAACTGGCTATTACATCAACTTAGAAGCTTCATCTGTGTTCTACTATGGTGTTTTTAGTGTCTCCGCATACCGCAGCACGCGACATAGCTTTGCAGACGATAAGTATAACCGTTTCAGAGTGAAGAGCGGCAAATGTGACGATCTGGCTTTAAGTCGATTCGATAACAAATGACGAAAACGGACGGATTTCTCAGGTTTTTACTACATGTGAACACTTTTCACACTCTCCCGTGCAACTCGGCTGCTAGTCCTCCTTTCATGCAGAATCTTAAGGTCCTAGCTCAAGTCCAAGGCACCAAAGCCAGCTAAAAAGTCAATAATCGATACCTAAAACTTGAATTGTACTACTTCTTACTGGCAATTACATCATCTTAGAGGCTTCATATGTGTTCTACTATGGTCCTTTTAGTGTCTCCGCATACCGCAGCACGCTACATAGCTTTGCAGACGATAATTACGACCGTTTCAGAGAGAAGAGCGGCCAATGTGATGATCTGGCTTTAAGTTGAGTCGATAACAAAGGACGAATACGGACGGATTTCTCAGGTTTTTACTACATATGAACACTTTTCTCATTCTCCCGTGCAACTCGGGTGCTAGTTCCCTTTTCATGCACAATCTTAAGGTCCTAGCTCATGTCCAAGGCACCAAAGCCAGCTAAAAAGTCAATAATCGATACCTAAAACTTGAATTTTACTACTTCTTACTGGCTATTACATCAACTTAGAAGCTTCATCTGTGTTCTACTATGGTGCTTTGAGAGTCTCCGCATACCGCAGCACGCGACATAGCTTTGCAGACGATAAGTACAACCGTTTCAGAGAGAAGAGCGGCCAATGTGACGATCTGGCTTTTAAGTCGAGTCGATAACAAATGACGAAAACGGACGGATTTCTCAGGTTTTTACTACATATGAACGCTTTTCACATTGTCCCGTGCAACTCGCCTGCTAGTCCTCCTTTCATGCAGAATCTTAACGTCCTAGCTCATGTAAAAGGCACCAAAGCCAGATAAAAAGTCAATAATCACTACCTAAAACTTGAATTGTACTACTTCTTACTGGCTATTACATCAACTTAGAAGCTTCATCTGTGTTCTACTATGGTACATTTAGTGTCTCCGCATACCGCAGCACGCGACATAGCTTTGCAGACGATAAGTACAAACGTTCCAGAGAGAAGAGCGGCCAAGTGACGATCTGGCTTTAAGTCGATTCGATAACAAATGACGAAAACGGACGGATTTCTCAGGTTTTTACAAAATATGAACACTTTTCACATTCTCCCGTGCAACTCGGCTTCTAGTCCTCCTTTCATGCAGATTCTTAAGGTCCTTGCTCATGTCCAAGTCACCAAAGAAGGGTAAAAAGTCAATAATCGATACCCAAAACTTGAACTTTACTATATCCTACTGGCTATTACATCAACTTAGAAGCTTCATCTGTTTTCTACTATGGTGCTTTTAGTGTCTCGCCATTCCGGAGCACGAGACATAGCTTTGCAGACGATAATTACGACGATTTCAGAGAGAAGAGCGGCCAATGTCATGATCTGGCTTTAAGTCGATTCGATAACAAATGACGAAAACGGACGGCTTTGTCTGGTTTTTACTACATATGAACACTTTCACACATTCTCCCGTGCTACTCGGCTGCTAGTCCTCCTTTCATGCAGAATCTTAAGGTCCTAGCTCATGTCCAAGGCACCAAATCCAGCTAAAAAGTCAATAATCACTAATTAAAACTTGAATTGTACTACTTCTTACTGGCTATTACATCAACTTAGAAGCTTCATCTGTGTTCTACTATGGTGCATTTAGTGCCTCCGCATACCGCAGCACGCGACATAGCTTTGCAGACGATAAGTACAACCGTTCCAGAGAGAAGAGCGGCCAATGTGACGATCTGGCTTTAAGTCGATTCGATAACAAATGACGAAAACGGACGGATTTCTCAGGTTTTTACTACATATGAACACTTTTCACATTCTGCCGTGGACCTCGGCTGCTAGTCCTCCTTTCATGCAGAATCTTAAGGTCCTAGCTCATGTCCAAGGCACCAAAGCCAGCTAAAAAGTCAATAATGGATACCTAAAACTTGAATTGGACTACTTCTTACTGGCTATTACATCAACTTAGAACCTTCATCTGTGTTCTACTATGGTGCTTTTAGTGTCTCCGCATACCGCAGCATGCGACATAGCTTTGCAGACGATAAGTACAATCGTTTCAGAGAAAAGAGCGACCAATGTGAAAATCTGGTTTTAAGTCGTTTCTATAACAAATGACGAAAACGGACTAATTTCTCAGGTTTTTACTACATATGAACACTTTTCACTTCCTCCCGTGCAACTCGGCAACTAGTCCTCCTTTCATGCAGAATCTTAAGGTCCTAGCTCATGTCCAAGGCACCAAAGCCAGCTAAAAAATCAATAATCGATACCTAAAACTTGAATTGTACTACTTGTAACTGGCTATTACATCAACTTAGAAGCTTCATCTGTGTTCTACTATGGTGCTTTTAGTGTCTCCGCATACCGCAGCACGCGACATAGCTTTGCAGACGATAAGTACAACCGTTTCTGAGAAAAGAGCTGCCAATGTGACGATCTGGCTTTAAGTCGATTCGATAACAAATGACGAAAACGGACGGATATCTCAGGTTTTTACTACATATGAACACTTTTCACATTCTCCCGTGCAACTCGGCTGCTACTCCTCCTTTCATGAAGAATCTTAAGGTCGTAGCTCATGTCCAAGGCACCAAAGCCAGCTAAAAAGTCAATAATCAATACCTAAAACTTGAATTGTACATCTTATTACTTTCTATTACATCATCTTAGAAGCTTCATCTGTGTTCTACTATGGTGCTTTTAGTGCCTCCGCACACCGCAGCACGCGACATAGCTTTGCAGACGATAAGTACAACCGTTTCACAGAGAAGAGCGGCCAATGTGACGATCTGGCTTTAAGTCGATTCGATAACAAATGACGAAAACGGACGGATTTCTCAGGTTTTTACTACATATGAACACTTTTCACATTGTCCCGTGCAACTCGCCTGCTAGTCCTCCTTTCATGCAGAATCTTAACGTCCTAGCTCATGTAAAAGGCACCAAAGCCAGATAAAAAGTCAATAATCACTACCTAAAACTTGAATTGTACTACTTCTTACTGGCTATTACATCAACTTAGAAGCTTCATCTGTGTTCTACTATGGTACATTTAGTGTCTCCGCATACCGCAGCACGCGACATAGCTTTGCAGACGATAAGTACAAACGTTCCAGAGAGAAGAGCGGCCAAGTGACGATCTGGCTTTAAGTCGATTCGATAACAAATGACGAAAACGGACGGATTTCTCAGGTTTTTACAAAATATGAACACTTTTCACATTCTCCCGTGCAACTCGGCTTCTAGTCCTCCTTTCATGCAGATTCTTAAGGTCCTTGCTCATGTCCAAGTCACCAAAGAAGGGTAAAAAGTCAATAATCGATACCCAAAACTTGAACTTTACTATATCCTACTGGCTATTACATCAACTTAGAAGCTTCATCTGTTTTCTACTATGGTGCTTTTAGTGTCTCGCCATTCCGGAGCACGAGACATAGCTTTGCAGACGATAATTACGACGATTTCAGAGAGAAGAGCGGCCAATGTCATGATCTGGCTTTAAGTCGATTCGATAACAAATGACGAAAACGGACGGCTTTGTCTGGTTTTTACTACATATGAACACTTTCACACATTCTCCCGTGCAACTCGGCTGCTAGTCCTCCTTTCATGCAGAATCTTAAGGTCCTAGCTCATGTCCAAGGCACCAAATCCAGCTAAAAAGTCAATAATCACTAATTAAAACTTGAATTGTACTACTTCTTACTGGCTATTACATCAACTTAGAAGCTTCATCTGTGTTCTACTATGGTGCATTTAGTGCCTCCGCATACCGCAGCACGCGACATAGCTTTGCAGACGATAAGTACAACCGTTCCAGAGAGAAGAGCGGCCAATGTGACTATCTGGCTTTAAGTCGATTCGATAACAAATGACGAAAACGGACGGATTTCTCAGGTTTTTACTACATATGAACACTTTTCACATTCTGCCGTGGACCTCGGCTGCTAGTCCTCCTTTCATGCAGAATCTTAAGGTCCTAGCTCATGTCCAAGGCACCAAAGCCAGCTAAAAAGTCAATAATGGATACCTAAAACTTGAATTGGACTACTTCTTACTGGCTATTACATCAACTTAGAACCTTCATCTGTGTTCTACTATGGTGCTTTTAGTGTCTCCGCATACCGCAGCATGCGACATAGCTTTGCAGACGATAAGTACAATCGTTTCAGAGAAAAGAGCGACCAATGTGAAAATCTGGTTTTAAGTCGTTTCTATAACAAATGACGAAAACGGACTAATTTCTCAGGTTTTTACTACATATGAACACTTTTCACTTCCTCCCGTGCAACTCGGCAACTAGTCCTCCTTTCATGCAGAATCTTAAGGTCCTAGCTCATGTCCAAGGCACCAAAGCCAGCTAAAAAATCAATAATCGATACCTAAAACTTGAATTGTACTACTTGTAACTGGCTATTACATCAACTTAGAAGCTTCATCTGTGTTCTACTATGGTGCTTTTAGTGTCTCCGCATACCGCAGCACGCGACATAGCTTTGCAGACGATAAGTACAACCGTTTCTGAGAAAAGAGCTGCCAATGTGACGATCTGGCTTTAAGTCGATTCGATAACAAATGACGAAAACGGACGGATATCTCAGGTTTTTACTACATATGAACACTTTTCACATTCTCCCGTGCAACTCGGCTGCTACTCCTCCTTTCATGAAGAATCTTAAGGTCGTAGCTCATGTCCAAGGCACCAAAGCCAGCTAAAAAGTCAATAACCAATACCTAAAACTTGAATTGTACATCTTATTACTTTCTATTACATCATCTTAGAAGCTTCATCTGTGTTCTACTATGGTGCTTTTAGTGCCTCCGCACACCGCAGCACGCGACATAGCTTTGCAGACGATAAGTACAACCGTTTCACAGAGAAGAGCGGCCAATGTGACGATCTGGCTTTAAGTCGATTCGATAACAAATGACGAAAACGGACGGATTTCTCAGGTTTTTACTACATATGAACACTTTTCACATTGTCCCGTGCAACTCGCCTGCTAGTCCTCCTTTCATGCAGAATCTTAACGTCCTAGCTCATGTAAAAGCACCAAAGCCAGATAAAAAGTCAATAATCACTACCTAAAACTTGAATTATACTACTTCTTACTGGCTATGACATCAACTTAGAAGCTTCATCTGTGTTCTACTATGGTGCATTTAGATTCTCCGCATACCGCAGCACGCGACATAGCTTTGCAGACGATAAGTACAACCGTTCCAGAGAGAACAGCGGCGAAGTGACGATCTGGCTTTAAGTCGATTCGATAACAAATGACGAAAACGGACGGATTTCTCAGGTTTTTACAAAATATGAACACTTTTCACATTCTCCCGTGCAACTCGGCTTCTAGTCCTCCTTTCATGCAGATTCTTAAGGTCCTTGCTCATGTCCAAGTCACCAAAGAAGGGTAAAAAGTCAATAATCGATACCTAAAACTTGAACTGTACTATATCCTACTGGCTATTACATCAACTTAGAAGCTTCATCTGTTTTCTACTATGGTGCTTTTAGTGTCTCCGCATTCCGGAGCACGAGACATAGCTTTGCTGACGATAATTACGACGATTTCAGAGAGAAGAGCGGCCAATGTCATGATCTGGCTTTAAGTCGATTCGATTACAAATGACGAAAACGGACGGATTTGTCTGGTTTTTCTACATATGAACACTTTCACACATTCTCCCGAGCAACTCGGCTGCTAGTCCTCCTTTCATGCAGATTCTTAAGGTCCTAGCTCATGCACAAGGCACCAAAGTCAGCTAAAAATTCAATAATCGATACCTAAAACTTGAATTGTACTACTTCTTACTGGCATCTACATCATCTTAGAGGCTTCATCTGTGTTCTACTATGGTCCTTTTAGTGTCTCCGCATACCGCAGCACGTGACATAGCTTTGCAGACGATAAGTACAACCGTTTCAGAGAGAAGAGCGACCAATGTGACGATCTATCTTTAAGTCGATTCGATAACAAATGACGAAAACGGACGGATTTCTGAGGTTTTTACTACATATGAACACTTTTCACATTGTCCCGTGCAACTCTGCTGCTAGTCCTCCTTTCATGCAGAATCTTAAGGTCCTAGCTCATGTCCAAGGCACCAAAGCCAGCTAAAAAGTCAATAATCGATACCTAAAACTTGAATTGGTCTACCTCTTACTGGCTATTACATCAACTTAGAAGCTTCATCTGTGTTCTACTATGGTGCTTTGAGAGTCTCCGCATACCGCAGGACGCGACATAGCTTTGCAGACGATAAGTACAACCGTTTTAGACATAAATGCGGCCAATATGACGATTTGGCTTTAAGTGCATTCGATAACAAATGACGAAAACGGACGGATTTCTAGGTTTTTACTACATATGAACACTTTTCACATTCTCCCGTACAACTCGGCTAATAGTCCTCCTTTCATGCAGAATCTTAAGGTCCTAGCTCATGTCCAAGGCACCAAAGCCAGCTAAAAAGTCAATAATGAGTACCAAAACATAGAATTGTACTACTTCTTACTTGCTATTACATCAACTTAGAAGCTTCATCTGTGTTCTACTATGGTGCATTTAGTGCCTCCGCATACCGCAGCACGCGACATAGCTTTGCAGACGATAAGTACAACCGTTCCAGAGAGAAGAGCGGCCAATGTGACGATCTGGCTTTAAGTCGATTCGATAACAAATGACGAAAACGGACGGATTTCTCAGGTTTTTACTACATATGAACACTTTTCACATTCTGCCGTGGACCTCGGCTGCTAGTCCTCCTTTCATGCAGAATCTTAAGGTCCTAGCTCATGTCCAAGGCACCAAAGCCAGCTAAAAAGTCAATAATGGATACCTAAAACTTGAATTGGACTACTTCTTACTGGCTATTACATCAACTTAGAACCTTCATCTGTGTTCTACTATGGTGCTTTTAGTGTCTCCGCATACCGCAGCATGCGACATAGCTTTGCAGACGATAAGTACAATCGTTTCAGAGAAAAGAGCGACCAATGTGACGATCTGGTTTTAAGTCGTTTCTATAACAAATGACGAAAACGGACTAATTTCTCAGGTTTTTATTACATATGAACACTTTTCACTTCCTCCCGTGCAACTCGGCAACTAGTCCTCCTTTCATGCAGAATCTTAAGGTCCTAGCTCATGTCCAAGGCACCAAAGCCAGCTAAAAAATCAATAATCGATACCTAAAACTTGAATTGTACTACTTGTAACTGGCTATTACATCAACTTAGAAGCTTCATCTGTGTTCTACTATGGTGCTTTTAGTGTCTCCGCATACCGCAGCACGCGACATAGCTTTGCAGACGATAAGTACAACCGTTTCAGAGAAAAGAGCGGCCAATGTGACGATCTGGCTTTAAGTCGATTCGATAACAAATGACGAAAACGGACGGATTTCTAGGTTTTTACTACATATCAACACATTCCACATTCTCCCGTGCACCTCGGCTGCTAGTCCTCCTTTCATGCAGAATCTTAAGGTCCTAGCTCATGTCCAAGGCACCAAAGCCAGCTAAAAAGTCATAATCGATACCTAAAACTTCAATTGTACTATATCTTACTGGCTATTACATCAACTTAGAAGCTTCATCTGTGTTCTACTATGGTGCTTTTAGTGTCTCCGCATACCGGAGCACGAGACATAGCTTTAAGACGATAATTACGACCGTTTCAGAGAGAAGAGCGGCCAATGTGATGATCTGGCTTTAAGTTGAGTCGATAACAAATGACGAAAACGGACGGATATCTCAGGTTTTTACTACATATGAACACTTTTCACATTCTCCCGTGCAACTCGGGAGCTAGTTCTCCTTTCATGCAGAATCTTAAGGTCCTAGCTCATGTCCAAGGCACCAAAGCCAGCTAAAAAGTCAATAATCGATACCTAAAACTTGAATTGGTCTACTTCTTACTGGCTATTACATCAACTTAGAAGCTTCATCTGTGTTCTACTATGGTGCTTTGAGAGTCTCCGCATACCGCAGCACGCGACATAGCTTTGCAGACGATAAGTACAACCGTTTCACAGAGAAGAGCGGCCAAAGTGACGATCTGGCTTTTAAGTCGATTCGATAACAAATGACGAAAACGGACGGATTTCTCAGGTTTTTACTACATATGAACACTTTTCACATTGTCCCGTGCAACTCGCCTGCTAGTCCTCCTTTCATGCAGAATCTTAACGTCCTAGCTCATGTAAAAGCACCAAAGCCAGATAAAAAGTCAATAATCAGTACCTAAAACTTGAATTGTACTACTTCTTACTGGCTATTACATCAACTTAGAAGCTTCATCTGTGTTCTACTATGGTGCATTTAGATTCTCCGCATACCGCAGCACGCGACATAGCTTTGCAGACGATAAGTACAACCGTTCCAGAGAGAACAGCGGCGAAGTGACGATCTGGCTTTAAGTCGATTCGATAACAAATGACGAAAACGGACGGATTTCTCAGGTTTTTACAAAATATGAACACTTTTCACATTCTCCCGTGCAACTCGGCTTCTAGTCCTCCTTTCATGCAGATTCTTAAGGTCCTTGCTCATGTCCAAGTCACCAAAGAAGGGTAAAAAGTCAATAATCGATACCTAAAACTTGAACTGTACTATATCCTACTGGCTATTACATCAACTTAGAAGCTTCATCTGTTTTCTACTATGGTGCTTTTAGTGTCTCCGCATTCCGGAGCACGAGACATAGCTTTGCTGACGATAATTACGACGATTTCAGAGAGAAGAGCGGCCAATGTCATGATCTGGCTTTAAGTCGATTCGATTACAAATGACGAAAACGGACGGATTTGTCTGGTTTTTCTACATATGAACACTTTCACACATTCTCCCGAGCAACTCGGCTGCTAGTCCTCCTTTCATGCAGATTCTTAAGGTCCTAGCTCATGCACAAGGCAACAAAGTCAGCTAAAAATTCAATAATCGATACCTAAAACTTGAATTGTACTACTTCTTACTGGCAATTACATCATCTTAGAGGCTTCATCTGTGTTCTACTATGGTCCTTTTAGTGTCTCCGCATACCGCAGCACGCGACATAGCTTTGCAGACGATAAGTACAACCGTTTCAGAGAGAAGAGCGACCAATGTGACGATCTATCTTTAAGTCGATTCGATAACAAATGACGAAAACGGACGGATTTCTGAGGTTTTTACTACATATGAACACTTTTCACATTGTCCCGTGCAACTCTGCTGCTAGTCCTCCTTTCATGCAGAATCTTAAGGTCCTAGCTCATGTCCAAGGCACCAAAGCCAGCTAAAAAGTCAATAATGAGTACCAAAACATAGAATTGTACTACTTCTTACTTGATATTACATCAACTTAGAAGCTTCATCTGTGTTCTACTATGGTGCTTTTTGTGTCTCCGCATACCGCAGCACGCGACATAGCTTTGCAGACGATAAGTACAACCGTTTCTGAGAGAAGAGCGGCCAATGTGACGATCTGGCTTTAAGTCGATTCGATAACAAATGACGAAAACGGACGGATTTCTCAGGTTTTTACTACATATGAACACTTTCACATTCTCCCGTGCAACTCGGCTGCTAGTCCTCCTTTCATGCAGATTCTTAAGGTCCTTGCTCATGTCCAAGTCACCAAAGAAGGGTAAAAAGTCAATAAACGATACCTAAAACTTGAACTGTACTATATCCTACTGGCTATTACATCAACTTAGAAGCTTCATCTGTTTTCTACTATGGTGCTTTTAGTGTCTCCGCATTCCGGAGCACGAGACATAGCTTTGCAGACGATAATTACGACGATTTCAGAGAGAAGAGCGGCCAATGTCATGATCTGGCTTTAAGTCGATTCGATTTCAAATGACGTAAACGGACGGATTTGTCTGGTTTTTACTACATATGAACACTTTCACACATTCTCCCGAGCAACTCGGCTGCTAGTCCTCCTTTCATGCAGATTCTTAAGGTCCTAGCTCATGCACAAGGCACCAAAGTCAGCTAAAAATTCAATAATCGATACCTAAAACTTGAATTGTACTACTTCTTACTGGCAATTACATCATCTTAGAGGCTTCATCTGTGTTCTACTATGGTCCTTTTAGTGTCTCCGCATACCGCAGCACGCGACATAGCTTTGCAGACGATAAGTACAACCGTTTCAGAGAGAAGAGCGGCCAATGTGACGATCTATCTTTAAGTCGATTCGATAACAAATGACGAAAACGGACGGATTTCTCAGATTTTTACTACATATGAACACTTTTCACATTGTCCCGTGCAACTCTGCTGCTAGTCCTCCTTTCATGCAGAATCTTAAGGTCCTAGCTCATGTCCAAGGCACCAAAGCCAGCTAAAAAGTCAATAATGAGTACCAAAACATAGAATTGTACTACTTCTTACTTGCTATTACATCAACTTAGAAGCTTCATCTGTGTTCTACTATGGTGCTTTTTGTGTCTCCGCATACCGCAGCACGCGACATAGCTTTGCAGACGATAAGTACAACCGTTTCAGAGAGAAGAGCGGCCAATGTGACGATCTGGCTTTAAGTCGATTCGATAACAAATGACGAAAACGGACGGATTTCTCAGGTTTTTACTACATATGAACACTTTCACATTCTCCCGTGCAACTCGGCTGCTAGTCCTCCTTTCATGCAGAATCTTAAGGTCCTAGCTCATGTCCAAGGCACCAAATCCAGGTAAAAAGTCAATAATCACTAATTAAAACTTGAATTGTACTACTTCTCACTGGCTGTCACACCAACTTAGGAGCTTCATCTGTGTTCTACTATGGTGCTTTTCGTGACTCCGCATACCGCTGCACGCGACATAGCTTTGCAGACGATAAGTACAACCGTTTCAGAGAGAAGAGGGGCCAATGTGACGATCTGGCTTTAAGTCGATTCGATAACAAATGACGAAAACGGACGGATTTCTCAGGTTTTTACTACATGTGAACACTTTTCACACTCTCCCGTGCAACTCGGCTGCTAGTCCTCCTTTCATGCAGAATCTTAAGGTCCTAGCTCAAGTCCAAGGCACCAAAGCCAGCTAAAAAGACAATAATCGATACCGAAAACTTGAATTGTACTACTTCTTACTGGCAATTACATCATCTTAGAGGCTTCATATGTGTTCTACTATGGTCCTTTTAGTGTCTCCGCATACCGCAGCACGGGACATACCTTTGCAGACGATAAGTACAACCGTTTCAGAGAAAAGAGCGGCCAATGTGACGATCTGGCTTTAAGTCGATTCGATAACAAATGACGAAAACGGACGGATTTCTAGGTTTTTACTACATATGAACACATTCCACATTCTCCCGTGCAACTCGGCTGCTAGTCCTCCTTTCATGCATAATCTTAAGGTCCTAGCTCATGTCCAAGGCACCAAAGCCAGCTAAAACGTCAATAATCGATACCTAAAACTTGAATTGTACTATATCTTACTGGCTATTACATCAACTTAGAAGCTTCATCTGTGTTCTACTATGGTGCTTTTAGTGTCTCCGCATACCGGATACGAGACATAGCTTTGCAGACGATAATTACGACCGTTTCAGAGAGAAGAGCGTCCAATGTGATGATCTGGCTTTAAGTTGAGTCGATAACAAATGACGAAAACTGACGGATTTCTCAGGTTTTTACTACATATGAACACTTTTCACATTCTCCCGTGCAACTCGGGTTCTAGTTCTCCTTTCATGCAGAATCTTAAGGTCCTAGCTCATGTCCAAGGCACCAAAGCCAGCAAAAAGTCAATAATCGATAAGTAAAACTTGAATTTTACTACTTCTTACTGGCTATTACATAAACTTAGAAGCTTCATCTGTGTTCTACTATGGTGCTTTGAGAGTCTCCGCATACCGCAGCACGTGACATAGCTTTGCAGACGATAAGTACAACCGTTTCAGAGAGAAGAGCGGCCAATGTGACGATCTGGCTTTTAAGTCGATTCGATAACAAATGACGAAAACGGACGGATTTCTAGGTTTTTACTACATATGAACACTTTTCACATTGTCCCGTGCAATTCGGCTGCTAGTCCTCCTTTCATGCAGAATCTTAACGTCCTAGCTCATGTAAAAGGCACCAAAGCCAGATAAAAAGTCAATAATCACTACCTAAAACTTGAATTGTACTACTTCTTACTGGCTATTACATCAACTTAGAAGCTTCATCTGTAGTCTACTATGGTGCATTTAGTGTCTCCGCATACCGCAGCACGCGACATAGCTTTGCAGACGATAAGTACAACCGTTCCAGAGAGAAGAGCGGCCAAGTGACGATCTGGCTTTAAGTCGATTCGATAACAAATGACGAAAACGGACGGATTTCTCAGGTTTTTACAAAATATGAACACTTTTCACATTCTCCCGTGCAACTCGGCTTCTAGTCCTCCTTTCATGCAGATTCTTAAGGTCCTTGCTCATGTCCAAGTCACCAAACAAGGGTAAAATGTCAATAATCGATACCTAAAACTTGAACTGTACTATATCCTACTGGCTATTACATCAACATAGAAGCTTCATCTGCTTTCTACTATGGTGCTTTTAGTGTCTCCGCATTCCGGAGCACGAGACATAGCTTTGCAGACGATAATTACGACGATTTCAGAGAGAAGAGCGGCCAATGTCATTATCTGGCTTTAAGTCGATTCGATAACAAATGACGAAAACGGACGGATTTGTCTGGTTTTTACTACATATGAACACTTTCACACATTCTCCCGTGCAACTCGGCTGCTAGTCCTCCTTTCATGCAGAATCTTAAGGTCGTAGCTCATGTCCAAGGCACAAAAGCCCGCTAAAAAGTCAATAATCGATACCTAAAACTTGAATTGTACTACATCTCACTGGCTGTCACATCAACTTAGGAGCTTCATCTGTGTTCTACTATGGTGCTTTTCGTGACTCCGCATACCGCAGCACGCGACATAGCTTTGCAGACGATAAGTACAACCGTTTCAGAGAGAAGAGGGGCCAATGTGACGATCTGGCTTTAAGTCGATTCGATAACAAATTACGAAAACGGACGGATTTCTCAGGTTTTTACTACATATGAACACTTTTCACATTCTCCCGTGCAACTCGGCTGCTAGTTCTCCTTTCATGCAGATTCTTAAGGTCCTAGCTCATGCCCAAGGCACCAAAGCCAGCTAAAAAGTCCATAATCGATACCTAAAACTTGAATTGTACTACTTCTTACTGTCTATTACATTAAATTAGATGCTTCATCTGTGTTTTACTATGGTGGTTTTAGTGTCTCCGCATACCGCAGCACACGTCATAGCTTTGCAGACGATAAGTACAGCCATTTCAGAGAGAAGAGCGGCCAATGTGGCGATCTGGCTTTAAGTCGATTCGATAACAAATGACGAAAACGGACGGATTTCTCAGGTTTTTACTACATATGAACACTTTTCACATTGTCCCGTGCAACTCGGCTGCTAGTCCTCCTTTCATGCAGAATCTTAAGGTCCTAGCTCATGTACAAGGCACCAAAGGCAGCTAAAAAGTCAATAATCACTACCTAAAACTTGAATTGTACTACTTCTTACTGGCTATTACATCAACTTAGAAGCTTCATCTGTGTTCTACTATGGTGCATTTAGTGTCTCCGCATACCGCAGCACGCGACATAGCTTTGCAGACGATAAGTACAACCGTTCCAGAGAGAAGAGCGGCCAATGTGACGATCAGGCTTTAAGTCGATTCGATAACAAATGACGAAAACGGACTGATTTCTCAGGATTTTACTACATATGAACACTTTTCACATTCTCCCGTGCAACTCGGCTACTAGTCCTCCTTTCATGCAGAATCTTAAGGTCCTAGCTCATGTCCAAGGCACCAAAGCCAGCTAAAAAGTCAATAATGGATACCTAAAACTTGAAATGGACTACTTCTTACTGGCTATTACATCAACTTAGAACCTTCATCTATGTTCTACTATGGTGCTTTTAGTGTCCCCGCATACCGCAGCACGCGACATAGCTTTGCAGACGATAAGTACAATCGTTTCAGAGAAAAGAGCGACCAATGTGACGATCTGGTTTTAAGTCGATTCGATAACAAATGACGAAAACGGACGAATTTCTCCGGTTTTTACTACATATGAACACTTTTCACTTTCTCCCGTGCAACTCGGCTGCTAGTTCTCCTTTCATGCAGATTCTTAAGTTCCTAGCTCATGTCCAAGGCACCAAAGCCAGCTAAAAAGTCCATACTCGATACCTAAAACTTGAATTCTACTACTTCTTACTTTCTATTACATTAAATTAGATGCTTCATCTGTGTTTTACTATGGTGGCTTTAGTGTCTCCGCATACCGCAGCACACGTCATAGCTTTGCAGACGATAAGTACAGCCATTTCAGAGAGAAGTGCGGCCAATGTGACGATCTGGCTTTAAGTCGATTCGATAACAAATGACGAAAACGGACGGATTTTTCGGGTTTTTACTGCATATTAACACTTTTCACATTCTCCCGTGTATCTCGGCTGCTAGTCCTCCTTTCATGCAGAATCTTAAGGTCCTAGCTCATGTCCAAGGCACCAAAGCCAGCTAAAAAGTCAAAAATCGATACCAAAAACTTGAATTGTACTACTTCTTACTGGCTATTACATCAACTTAGAAGCTTCATCTGTGTTCTACTATTATGCTTTTAGTGTCTCCGCATACCGCAGCACGCGACATAGCTTTGCAGACGATAAGTACAACCGTTTCTGAGTGAAGAGCGGCAAATGTGACGATCTGGCTTTAAGTCGATTCGATAACAAATGACGAAAACAGACGGATTTCTCAGGTTTTTACTACATATGAACCCTTTTCAAATTCTCCCATGCAACTCGGCTGCTAGTTCTCCTTTCATGCAGAATCTCTAGGTCCTAGCTCATGTCCAAGGCACCAAAGCCAGCTAAAAAGTCAATAATCAGTAACTAAAACTTGAATTGTACTACTTCTTACTGGCAATTACATCATCTTAGAAGCTTCATCTGTGTTCTACTATGGTCCTTTTAGTGTCTCCGCATACCGCAGCACACGTCATAGCTTTGCAGACGATAAGAACAACCGTTTCAGAGAGAAGAGCGGCCAATGTGAAGATCTGGCTTTAAGTCGATTCGATAACAAATGACGATAACGGGCGAATATCTAGGTTTTTACTACATATGAATACATTCCACATTCTCCCGTGCAACTCGGCTGCTAGTCCTCCTTTCATGCAGAATCTTAAGGTCCTAGCTCATGTCCAAGGCACCAAAGCCATCTAAAAAGTCAATAATCGATACCTAAAACTTGAATTGTACTACTTCTTACTGGTTATTACATCAACTTAGAAGCTACATCTGTGTTCTACTAAGGAGCTTTTAGTGTCTCCACATACCGCAGCACGCGACATAGCTTTGCAGACGATAAGTACAACCGTTTCAGAGATAAGAGCGGCCAATGTGGCAATTTGGCTTTAAGTCGATTCAATAACAAATGTCGAAAACGGACGGATTTCTCAGGTTTTTACTACATATGAACACTTTTCACACTCTCCCGTGAAACTCGGCTGCTAGTTCTCCTTTCATGCAGAATGTTAACGTCCTAGCTCATGTCCAAGGAACCAAAGTAAGCTAAAATGTCAATAATCAATACGTAAAACTTGAATTGTACTACTTCTTACTGGCTATTACATCAGCTTAGAAGCTTCATCTGTGTTCTACTATGGTGCTTTTAGTGTCTCCACATACCGCAGCACGCGACATAGCTTTGCAGACGATACGTACAACCGTTTCAGAGAGAAGAGCGGCCAATGTGACGATCTGGCTTTAAGTCGATTCGATAACAAATGACAACAACGGACGGATTTCTCAGGTTTTTACTACATATAAACACTTTTCACACTCTCCCGTGCAACTCGGCTGCTAGTTCTCCTTTCATGCAGAATCTTAAGGTCCTAGCTCATGTCCAAGGCACCAAAGCCAGCTAAAAAGTCAATAATCAATACCTAAAACTTGAATTGTACTACTTCTTACTGGCTATTACATCAACTTAGAAGCTTCATCTGTGTTCTACTATGGTGCTTTTAGGGTCTCCGCATACCGCAGCAGGCGACATAGCTTTGCAGACGATAAGTACAACCGTTTCAGAGAGAAGAGCGGCAAATGTGACGATCTGGCTTTAAGTCGATTCGATAACAAATGACGAAAACGGACGGATTTCGCAGGTTTTTACTACATATGAACACTTTTCACATTCTCCCGTGCAACTCGGCTGCGAGTCCTCATTTCATGCAGATTCTTAAGGTCCTAGCTCATGTCCAAGGCACCAAAGCCAGCTAAAAAGTCAATAATCGATACCTAAAACTTGAATTGTACTACTTCTTACTGGCTATTACGTCAACTTAGAAGCTTCATCTGTGTTCTACTGTGGTGCTTTTTGTGTCTCCGCATACCGCAGCACGCGACATAGCTCTGCAGACGATAAGTACAACCGTTTCAGAGAGAAGAGCGGCCAATGTGACGATCTGGCTTTAAGTCGATTCGATAACAAATGACGAAATCGGACGGATTTCTCAGGTGTTTACTACATATGAACACTTTTTACATTCTCCCATGCAACTCGGCTGCTAGTCCTCCTTTCATGCATAATCTTAAGGTCCTAGCTCATGTCCAAGGCACCAAAGCCAGCTAAAAAGTCAATAATCAATACCTAAAACTTGAATTGTACTACTTCTTACTGGCTATTACATCAACTTAGAAGCTTTCTCTGTGTTCTACTATGGTGCTTTTAGTGTCTCCGCATACCGCAGCTCGCGACATAGCTTTGCAGACGATAAGTAGAATGGTTCCAGAGAGAAGAGCGGCCAATGTGACGATCTGGCTTTAAGTCGATTCGATAACAAATGACGAAAACGGACGGATTTCTCAGGTTTTTACTACATATGAACACTTTTCACATTCTCCCGTGCAACTCGGCTGCTAGTCCTCCTTTCATGCAGAATCTTAAGGTCCTAGCTCATGTCCAAGGCACCAAAGCCAGCTATAAAGTAAATAATCAGTACCTAAAATTTGCTTTATACTACTTCTTACTGGCTATTACATCAACTTAGAAGCTTCATCTGTGTTCTACTATGGTGCCTTTAGTGTCTCCGCATACCGCAGCACGCGACATAGCTTTGCAGACGATAAGTACAACCGTTTCAGAGAGAAGAGCGGCCAATGTTACAATCAGGCGTTAAGTCGATTCGATAACAAATGACGTAAACGGACGGATTTCTCAGGTTTTTACTACATATGAACACTTTTCAAATTCTCCCGTGCAACTCGGATGCTAGCCCTCCTTTCATGCAGAATCTTAAGGTCCTAGCTGATGTCCATGGCGTCAAAGCCAGCTAAAAAGTCAATAATCGATACCTAAAACTTGAATTGTACTACTTCTTACTGGCTATTACATCAACTTAGAAGCTTCATCTGTGTTCTACTATGGTGCTTTTAGTGTCTCCGCATACCGCAGCACGCGACATAGCTTTGAAGACGATAAGTACAACCGTTTCAGAGAGAAGAGCGGCCAATGTGACGATCTGGCTTTAAGTCGATTCGATAACAAATGACGAAAACGGACGGATTTCTCAGGTTTTTACTACATATGAATACTTTTCACATTCTCCCGTGCAACTCGGCTGCTAGTCCTCCTTTAATGCAGAATCTTAAGGTCCTAGCTCATGTCCAAGGCACCAAAGCCAGCTAAAAAGTCAATAATCGATACCTAAAACTTGAATTGTACTACTTGTTACTGGCTATTACATCAACTTAGAAGCTTCATCTGTGTTCTACTATGGTGCGATTAGAGTCTCCGCATACCGCAGCACGCGACATAGCTTTGCAGACGATAAGTACAACCGTTTCAGAGAGAAGAGCGGCCAATGTGACGATCTGGCTTTAAGTCGATTCGATAACAAATGACGAAAACGGACGGATTTCTCAGGTTTTTACTACATATGAACACTTTTCACATTCTCCCGTGCAACTCGGCTGATAGTCCTCCTTTCATGCAGAATCTTAAGGTCCTAGCTCATGTCCAAGGCACCAAAGCCAGCTAAAAAGTATATAATCGATACCTAAAACTTGAATTGTACTACTTCTTACTGGCTATTACATCAACTTAGAAGCTTCATCTGTGTTCTACTATGGTGCTTTTAGTGTCTCCGCATACCGCAGCACGCGACATAGCTTTGAAGACGATAAGTACAACCGTTTCAGAGAGAAGAGCGGCCAATGTGACGATCTGGCTTTAAGTCGATTCGCTAACAAATGACGAAAACGGACGGATTTCTCAGGTTTTTACTACATATGAATACTTTTCACATTCTCCCGTGCAACTCGGCTCCTAGTCCTCCTCTAATGCAGAATCTTAAGGTCCTAGCTCATGTCCAAGGCACCAAAGCCAGCTAAAAAGTCAATAATCGATACCTAAAACTTGAATTGTACCACTTCTTACTGGCTATTACATCAACTTAGAAGCTTCATCTGTGTTCTACTATGGTGCTTTTAGAGTCTCCGCATACCGCAGCACGCGACATAGCTTTGCAGACGATAAGTACAACCGTTTCAGAGAGAAGAGCGGCCAATGTGACGATCTGGCTTTAAGTCGATTCGATAACAAATGACGAAAATGGACGTTTTTCTAAGGTTTTTACTACATATGAACACTTTTCACATTCTCCCGTGCAACTCGGCTGATAGTCCTCCTTTCATGCAGAATCTTAAGGTCCTAGCTCATGTCCAAGGCACCAAAGCCAGCTAAAAAGTATATAATCGATACCTAAAACTTGAATTGTACTACTTCTTACTGGCTATTACATCAACTTAGAAGCTTCATCTGTGTTCTACTATGGTGCTTTTAGTGTCTCCGCATACCGCAGCACGCGACATAGCTTTGAAGACGATAAGTACAACCGTTTCAGAGAGAAGAGCGGCCAATGTGACGATCTGGCTTTAAGTCGATTCGCTAACAAATGACGAAAACGGACGGATTTCTCAGGTTTTTACTACATATGAATACTTTTCACATTCTCCCGTGCAACTCGGCTCCTAGTCCTCCTCTAATGCAGAATCTTAAGGTCCTAGCTCATGTCCAAGGCACCAAAGCCAGCTAAAAAGTCAATAATCGATACCTAAAACTTGAATTGTACCACTTCTTACTGGCTATTACATCAACTTAGAAGCTTCATCTGTGTTCTACTATGGTGCTTTTAGAGTCTCCGCATACCGCAGCACGCGACATAGCTTTGCAGACGATAAGTACAACCGTTTCAGAGAGAAGAGCGGCCAATGTGACGATCTGGCTTTAAGTCGATTCGATAACAAATGACGAAAATGGACGTTTTTCTAAGGTTTTTACTACATATGAACACTTTTCACATTCTCCCGTGCAACTCGGCTTCTAGTCCTTCTTTCATGCAGAATGTTAAGGTCCTAGCTCATGTCCAAGGCAACAAAGCCAGCTAAAAAGTATATAATCGATACCTAAAACTTGAATTGTACTACTTCTTTCTGGCTATTACATCAACTTAGAAGCTTCATCTGTGTTCTACGATGGTGCTTTTAGTGTCTCCGCATACCGCATCACGCGACATAGCTTTCCAGACGATAAGTACAACCGTTTCAGAGAGAAGAGCGGCCAATGTGACGATCTGGCTTTAAGTCGATTCGATAACAAATGACGAAAACGGACGGATTTCTCAGGTTTTTACTACATATGAACACTTTTCACATTCTCCCGTGCAACTCGGCTGCTAATCCTCCTTTCATGCAGAATCTTAAGGTCCTAGCTCATGTCCAAGGCACCAAAGCCAGCTAAAAAGTCCATAATCGATACCTAAAACTTGAATTGTACTACTTCTTACTGGCTATTACATCATCTTAGAAGCTTCATCTGTGTTCTACTATGGTGCTTTTAGTGTCTCCGCATACCGCAGCACGCGACAAAGCTTTCCAGACGATAAGTACAACCGTTTCAGAGAGAAGAGCAGCCAATGTGACGATCTGGCTTTAAGTCGATTCGATAACAAATGACGAAAACGGACGGATTTCTCAGGTTTTTACTACATATGAACTCTTTTCACATTGTCCCGTGCAACTCGGCTGCTAGTCCTCCTTTTGATGCAGAATCTTAAGGTCCTAGTTCATGTCCAAGGCACCAAAGCCAGCTAAAAAATCAATAATCGATACGTAAAACTTGAATTGTACTACTTCTTACTGGCTATTACATCAACTTAGAAGCTTCATCTGTGTTCTACTATGGTGCTTTTAGTGTCTCCGCATACCGCAGCACGCGACATAGCTTTGAAGACGATAAGTATAACCGTTTCAGAGAGAAGAGCGGCCAATGTGACGATCTGGCTTTAAGTCGATTCGATAACAAATGACGAAAACGGAAGTATTTCTCAGGTTTTTACTACATATGAACACTTTTCACATTCTCCTATCCAACGCGGCTGCTAGTCCTCCTTTCATGCAGAATCTTAAGGTCCTAGCTCATGTCCAAGGCACCAAAGCCAGCTAAAAAGTCAATAATCGATACCTAAAACTTGAATTGTACTACTTCTTACTGGCTATTACATCATCATAGAAGCTTCATCTGTGTTCTACTATGGTGCTTTTAGTGTCTCCGCATACCGCAGCACGCGACATAGCTTTGCAGACGATAAGTACAACCGTTTCAGAGAGAAGAGCGGAAAATGTGACGATCTGGCTTTAAGTCGATTCGATATCAAATGACGAAAACGGACGGATTTCTCAGGTTTTTACTACATATGAACACTTTTCACATTCTCCCGTGCAACTCGGCTGCTCGTCCCCCTTTCATGCAGAATCTTAAGGTCCTAGCTCATGTCCAAGGCACCAAAGCCAGCTAAAAAGTCAATAATAAGCACCTAAAACTTGAATTATACTACTTCTTACTGGCTATTACATCGACTTAGAAGCTTCATCTGTGTTCTGCTATGGTGATTTTATTGTCTCCGCATACCGCAGCAAGCGACATAGCTTTGCAGACGATAAGTACAACCGTTTCAGAGAGAAGAGCGGCCAATGTGACGATCTGGCTTTAAGTCGATTCGATAACAAATGACGAAAACGGACGGATTTTTCAGGTTTTTACTACATATGAACACTTTTCACATTCTCCCGTGCAACTCGGCTGCTAGTCCTCCTGTCATGCAGAATCTTAAGGTCCTAGCTCATGCAAAAGGCACCAAAGCCAGCTAAAAAGTCAATAATCGATACCTAAAACTTGAATTGTACTACTTCTTACTGGCTATTACATCATCATAGAAGCTTCGTCTGTGTTCTACTATGGTGCTTTTAGTGTCACCGCATACCGCAGCACGCGACATAGCTTTCCAGACGATAAGTACAACCGTTTCAGAGAGAAGAGCGGCCAATGTGACGATCTGGCTTTAAGTCGCATCGATAACAAATGACGAAAACGGACGGATTTCTCAGGTTTTTACTACATATGAACACTTTTCACATTCTCCCGTGCAACTCGGCTGCTAGTCCCCCTTTCATGCAGAATCTTAAGGTCCTAGCTCATGTCCAAGGCACCAAAGCCAGCTAAAAAGTCAATAATCGATACCTAAAACTTGAATTGTACTACTTCTTACTGGCTATTACATCAACTTAGAAGCTTCATCTGTGTTCTACCATGGTGCTTTTAGTGTCTCCGCACACCGCAGCACGCGACATAGCTTTGCAGACGATAAGTACAACAGTTTCAGAGAAAAGAGGGGCCAATGTGACGATCTGGCTTTAAGTCGATTCGATAACAAATGACGAAAACGGACGGATTTCTCAGGTTTTTACTACATATGAACACTATTCACATTCTCCCGTGCAACTCGGCTGCTAGTCCTCCTTTCATGCAGAATCTTAAGGTCCTAGCTCATGTCCAAGGCACCAAAGCCAGCTAAAAAGTCAATAATCGATACCTAAAACTGGAATTGTACTACTTCTTACTGGCTATCACATCAACTTAGAAGCTTCATCTGTGTTTTACTATGGTGCTTTTAGTGTCTCCGCATACCGCAGCACGCGACATAGCTTTGCAGACGATAAGTACAACCGTTTCAGACAGAAGAGCGGCCAATGTGACGATCTGGCTTTAAGTCGATTCGATAACAAATGACGAAAACGGACGGATTTCTCAGGTTTTTACTACATATGAACACTTTTCACATTCTCCCGTGCAACTCGGCTGCTCGTCCTCCTTTCATGCAGAATCTTAAGGTCCTAGCTCATGTCCAAGGCACCAAAGCCAGCTAAAAAGTCAATAATCAGTACCTGAAACTTGAATTGTACTATTTCCGACTGGCTATTACATCGACTTAGAAGCTTCATCTGTGTTCTACTATGGTGATTTTATTGTCTCCGCATACCGCAGCACGCGACATAGCTTTGAAGACGATAAGTACAACCGTTTCAGAGAGAAGAGCGGCCAATGTGTCGATCGGGCTTTAAGTCGATTCGATAACAAATGACGAAAACGGACGGATTTCTCAGGTTTCTACTACATATGAACACATTTCACACTCTCCCGTGCAACGCGGCTGCTAGTCCTCCTTTCATGCAGAATCTTAAGGTCCTAGCTCATGTCCAAGGCACCAAAGCCAGCTAAAAAGTCAATAATCGATACCTAAAACTTGAACTGTACTACTTCTTACTGGTTATTACATCAACTTAGAAGCTTCATCTGTGTTCTACTACGGTGCTTTTAGTTTCTCCGCATACCGCAGCACGCGACATAGTTTTGCAGACGATAAGTACAACCGTTTCAGAGAGAAGAGCGGCCAATGTGACGATCTGGCTTTAAGTCGATTCGATAACAAATGACGAAAACGGACGGATTTCTCAGGTTTTTACTACATATGAACACTTTTCACATTGTCCCGTGCAACTCGGCTGCTAGTCCTCCTTTTGATGCAGAATCTTAAGGTCTTAGCTCATGTCCAAGGCACCAAAGCCAGCTAAAAAATCAATAATCAATACCTAAAACTTGAATTGTAGTTCTTCTTACTGGCTATTACATCAACTTAGAAGCTTCATCTGTGTTCTACTATGGTGCTTTTAGTGTCTCCGCATACCGCAGCACGCGACATAGCTTTGAAGACGATAAGTACAACCGTTTCAGAGAGTAGAGCGGCCAATGTGACGATCTGGCTTTAAGTCGATTCGATAACAAATGACGAAAACGGACGGATATCTCAGGTTTTTACCACATATGAATACTTTTCACATTCTCCCGTGCAACTCGGCTGCTAGTTCTCCTTTAATGCAGAATCTTAAGGTCCTAGCTCATGTCCAAGACACCAAAGCCAGCTGAAAAGTCAATAATCGATACCTAAAACTTGAATTGTACTACTTCTTACTGGCTATTACATCAACTTAGAAGCTTCATCTGTGTTCTACTATGGTGCTTTTAGTGTCTCCGCATACCGCATCACGCGACATAGCTTTGCAGGCGATAAGTACAACCGTTTCAGAGAGAAGAGCGGCCAATGTGACGATCTGGCTTTAAGTCGATTCGATAACAAATAAAGAAAACGGACGGATTTCTCAGGTTTTTACTACATATGAACACTTTTCACATTCTCCTATCCAACGCGGCTGCTAGTTCTCCTTTCATGCAGAATCTTAAGATCCTAGCTCATGTCCAAGGCACCAAAGCCAGCTAAAAAGTCAATAATCGATACCTAAAACTTGAATTGTACTACTTCTTACTGGCTATTAAATCATCATAGAAGTTTCATCTGTGTTCTACTATGGTGCTTCTAGTGTCTCCGCATACCGCAGCACGCGACAAAGCTTTGCAGACGATAAGTACAACCGTTTCAGAGAGAAGAGCGGCCAATGTGACGATCTGGCTTTAAGTCGATTCGATAACAAATGACGAAAACGGACGGATTTCTCAGGTTTTTACTACATATGAACACTTTTCACATTCTCCCGTGCAACTCGGCTGCTAGTCCTCCTTTCATGCAGAATCTTAAGGTCCTAGCTCATGTCCAAGGCACCAAAGCCAGCTAAAAAGTCAATAATCAGTACCTAAAACTTGAATTGTACTACTTCCTACTGGCTATTACATCGACTTAGAAGCTTCATCTGTGTTCTACTATGGTGATTTTATTGTCTCCGCATACCGCAGCACGCGACATAGCTTTGAAGACGATAAGTACAACCGTTTCAGAGAGAAGAGCGGCCAATGTGACGATCGGGCTTTAAGTCGATTCGATAACAAATGACGAAAACGGACGGATTTCTCAGGTTTCTACTACATATGAACACATTTCACATTCTCCCGTGCAACGCGGCTGCTAGTCCTCCTTTCATGCAGAATCTTAAGGTCCTAGCTCATGTCCAAGGCACCAAAGCCAGCTAAAAAGTCAATAATCGATACCTAAAACTTGAACTGTACTACTTCTTACTGGTTATTACATCAACTTAGAAGCTTCATCTGTTTTCTACTACGGTGCTTTTAGTTTCTCCGCATAATGCAGCACGCGACATAGTTTTGCAGACGATAAGTACAACCGTTTCAGAGAGAAGAGCGGCCAATGTGACGATCTGGCTTTAAGTCGATTCGATAACAAATGACGAAAACGGACGGATTTCTCAGGTTTTTACTACATATGAACACTTTTCACATTGTCCCGTGCAACTCGGCTGCTAGTCCTCATTTTGATGCAGAATCTTAAGGTCCTAGCTCATGTCCAAGGCACCAAAGCCAGCTAAAAAATCAATTATCGATACCTAAAACTTGAATTGTACTACTTCTTACTGGCTACTACATCAACTTAGAAGCTTCATCTGTGTTCTACTATGGTGCTTTTAGTGTCTCCGCATACCGCAGCACGCGACATAGCTTTGAAGACGATAAGTACAACCGTTTCAGAGAGAAGAGCGGCCAATGTGACGATCTGGCTTTAAGTCGATTCGATAACAAATGACGAAAACGGACGGATTTCTCAGGTTATTACTACACATGAATACTTTTCACATTCTCCCTTGCAACTCGGCTGCTAGTCCTCCATTCATGCAGAATCTTAAGGTCCTAGCTCATGTCCAAGGCACCAAAGCCAGCTAAAAAGTCAATAATCGATACCTAAAACTTGAATTGTACTACTTCTTACTGGCTATTACATCATCATAGAAGCTTCATCTGTGTTCTAATATGGTGCTTTTAGTGTCTCCGCATACCGCAGGACGCGACATAGCTTTGCAGACGATAAGTACAACCGTTTCAGAGAGAAGAGCGGCCAATGTGACGATCTGGCTTTAAGTCGATTCGATAACAAATGACGAAAACGGACGGATTTCTCAGGTTTTTACTACATATGAACACTTTTCACATTCTCCCGTGCAACTCGGCTGCTAGTCCTCCTTTCATGCAGAATCTTAAGGTCCTAGCTCATGGACAAGTCATCAAAGCCAGCTAAAAAGTCAATAATCAGTACCTAAAACTTGAATTGTACTACTTCTTACTGGCTATTACATCGACTTAGAAGCTTCATCTGTGTTCTACTATGGTGATTTTATTGTCTCCGCATACCGCAGCACGCGACATAGCTTTGCAGACGATAAGTACAACCGTTTCAGAGAGAAGAGCGGCCAATGTGACGATCGGGCTTTAAGTCGATTCGATAACAAATGACGAAAACGGACGGATTTCTCAGGTTTCTACTACATATGAACACATTTCACATTCTCCCGTGCAACGCGGCTGCTAGTCCTCCTTTCATGCAGAATCTTAAGGTCCTAGCTCATGTCCAAGGCACCAAAGCCAGCTAAAAAGTCAATAATCGATACCTAAAACTTGAATTGTACTACTTCTTACTGGCTATTACATCAACTTAGAAGCTTCATCTGTGTTCTACCATGGTGCTTTTAGTGTGTCCGCACACCGCAGCACGCGACATAGCTTTGCAGACGATAAGTACAACCGTTTCAGAGAAAAGAGGGGCTAATGTGACGATCTGGCTTTAAGTCGATTCGATAACAAATGACGAAAACGGACGGATTTCTCAGGTTTTTACTACATATGAACACTTTTCACATTCTCCCGTGCAACTCGGCTGCTAGTCCCCCTTTCATGCAGAATCTTAAGGTCCTAGCTCATGTCCAAGGCACCAAAGCCAGCTAAAAAGTCAATAATCAGTACCTAAAACTTGAATTGTACTACTTCTTACTGGCTATTACATCGACTTAGAAGCTTCATCTGTGTTCTACTATGGTGATTTTATTGTCTCCGCATACCGCAGCACGCGACATAGCTTTGCAGACGATAAGTACAACCGTTTCAGAGAGAAGAGCGGCCAATGTGACGATCGGGCTTTAAGTCGATTCGATAACAAATGACGAAAACCGGCGGATTTCTCAGGTTTCTACTACATATGAACACATTTCACATTCTCCCGTGCAACGCGGCTGCTAGTCCTCCTTTCATGCAGAATCTTAAGGTCCTAGCTCATGTCCAAGGCACCAAAGCCAGCTAAAAAGTCAATAATCGATACCTAAAACTTGAGTGTACTACTTCTTACTGGATATTACATCAACTTAGAAGCTTCATCTGTGTTCTACCATGGTGCTTTTAGTGTCTCCGCACACCGCAGCACGCGACATAGCTTTGCAGACGATAAGTACAACCGTTTCAGAGAGAAGAGCGGCCAATGTGACGATCTGGCTTTAAGTCGATTCGATAACAAATGACGAAAACGGACGGATTTCTCAGGTTTTTACTACATATGAACACTTTTCACATTCTCCCGTGCACCTCGGCTGCTAGTCCTCCTTTCATGCAGAATCTTAAGGTCCTAGCTCATGTCCAAGGCACCAAAGCCAGCTAAAAAGTCAATAATCGATACCTAAAACTTGAATTGTACTATTTCTTACTGGCTATTACATCATCTTAGAAGCTTCATCTGTTTTCTACTATGGTGCTTTTAGTGTCTCCGCATACCGCAGCACGCGGAAAAGCTTTCCAGACGATAAGTACAACCGTTTCAGAGAAAAGAGGAGCCAATGTGACGATCTGGCTTTAAGTCGATTCGATAACAAATGACGAAAACGGACGGATTTCAAAGGTTTCTACTATATATGAACACTTTTCACATTCTCCCGTGCAACTCGCCTGCTATTCCTCCTTTCATGCAGAATATTAAGGTAATAGCTCATGTCCAAGGCACCAAAGCCAGCTAAAAAGTCAATAATCAGTACCTCAAACTTGAATTGTACTACTTCTTACTGGCTATTACATCAAATTAGAAGCTTCATCTGTGTTCTACTATGGTGCTTTTAGTGTCTCCGCATACCGCAGCACGCGACGTAGCTTTGTAGACGATAAGTACAACCGTTTCAGAGAGAAGAGCGGCCAATGTGACGATCTGGCTTTAAGTCGATTCGATAACAAATGACGAAAACGGACTTATTTCTAAGGTTTTTATTACATATGAACACTTTTCACATTCTCCCGTGCAACTCGGTTGCTAGTCCTCCTTTCATGCAGAATCTTAAGGTCCTAGCTCATGTCCAAGTCACCAAAGCCAGCTAAAAAGTCAATAATCGATACCTAAATTTGAGTTGGACTACTTCTTACTGGCTATTACATCAACTTAGATGCTTCATCCGTGTTCTACTATGGTGATTTTAGTGTCTCCGCATACCGCAGCACGCGAAATAGCTTTGCAGACGATAAGTACTACCGTTTCAGAGAGAAGAGCGGCCAATGTGACGATCGGGCTTTAAGTCGATTCGATAACAAATGACGAAAACGGACGGATATCTCAGGTTTCTACTACTCATGAACACATTTCACATTCTCCCGTGCAACGCGACTGCTAGTCCTCCTTTCATGCAGAATCTTAAGGTCCTAGCTCATGTCCAAGGCACCAAAGCCAGCTAAAAAGTCAATAATCGATACCTAAAACTTGAATTGTACTACTTCTTACTGGCTATTACATCAACTTAGAAGCTTCATCTGTGTTCTACCATGGTGCTTTTAGTGTCTCCGCACACCGCAGCACGCGACATAGCTTTGCAGACGATAAGTACAACCGTTTCAGAGAAAAGAGGGGCCAATGTGACGATCTGGCTTTAAGTCGATTCGATAACAAATGACGAAAACGGACGGATTTCTCAGGTTTTTACTACATATGAACACTTTTCACATTCTCCCGTGCAACTCGGCTGCTAGTCCTCCTTTCATGCAGAATCTTAAGGTCCTAGCTCATGGACAAGTCATCAAAGCCAGCTAAAAAGTCAATAATCAGTACCTAAAACTTGAATTGTACTACTTCTTACTGGCTATTACATCGACTTAGAAGCTTCATCTGTGTTCTACTATGGTGATTTTATTGTCTCCGCATACCGCAGCACGCGACATAGCTTTGCAGACGATAAGTACAACCGTTTCAGAGAGAAGAGCGGCCAATGTGACGATCGGGCTTTAAGTCGATTCGATAACAAATGACGAAAACGGACGGATTTCTCAGGTTTCTACTACATATGAACACATTTCACATTCTCCCGTGCAACGCGGCTGCTAGTCCTCCTTTCATGCAGAATCTTAAGGTCCTAGCTCATGTCCAAGGCACCAAAGCCAGCTAAAAAGTCAATAATCGATACCTAAAACTTGAATTGTACTACTTCTTACTGGCTATTACATCAACTTAGAAGCTTCATCTGTGTTCTACCATGGTGCTTTTAGTGTGTCCGCACACCGCAGCACGCGACATAGCTTTGCAGACGATAAGTACAACCGTTTCAGAGAAAAGAGGGGCTAATGTGACGATCTGGCTTTAAGTCGATTCGATAACAAATGACGAAAACGGACGGATTTCTCAGGTTTTTACTACATATGAACACTTTTCACATTCTCCCGTGCAACTCGGCTGCTAGTCCCCCTTTCATGCAGAATCTTAAGGTCCTAGCTCATGTCCAAGGCACCAAAGCCAGCTAAAAAGTCAATAATCAGTACCTAAAACTTGAATTGTACTACTTCTTACTGGCTATTACATCGACTTAGAAGCTTCATCTGTGTTCTACTATGGTGATTTTATTGTCTCCGCATACCGCAGCACGCGACATAGCTTTGCAGACGATAAGTACAACCGTTTCAGAGAGAAGAGCGGCCAATGTGACGATCGGGCTTTAAGTCGATTCGATAACAAATGACGAAAACCGGCGGATTTCTCAGGTTTCTACTACATATGAACACATTTCACATTCTCCCGTGCAACGCGGCTGCTAGTCCTCCTTTCATGCAGAATCTTAAGGTCCTAGCTCATGTCCAAGGCACCAAAGCCAGCTAAAAAGTCAATAATCGATACCTAAAACTTGAGTGTACTACTTCTTACTGGATATTACATCAACTTAGAAGCTTCATCTGTGTTCTACCATGGTGCTTTTAGTGTCTCCGCACACCGCAGCACGCGACATAGCTTTGCAGACGATAAGTACAACCGTTTCAGAGAGAAGAGCGGCCAATGTGACGATCTGGCTTTAAGTCGATTCGATAACAAATGACGAAAACGGACGGATTTCTCAGGTTTTTACTACATATGAACACTTTTCACATTCTCCCGTGCACCTCGGCTGCTAGTCCTCCTTTCATGCAGAATCTTAAGGTCCTAGCTCATGTCCAAGGCACCAAAGCCAGCTAAAAAGTCAATAATCGATACCTAAAACTTGAATTGTACTATTTCTTACTGGCTATTACATCATCTTAGAAGCTTCATCTGTTTTCTACTATGGTGCTTTTAGTGTCTCCGCATACCGCAGCACGCGGAAAAGCTTTCCAGACGATAAGTACAACCGTTTCAGAGAAAAGAGGAGCCAATGTGACGATCTGGCTTTAAGTCGATTCGATAACAAATGACGAAAACGGACGGATTTCAAAGGTTTCTACTATATATGAACACTTTTCACATTCTCCCGTGCAACTCGCCTGCTATTCCTCCTTTCATGCAGAATATTAAGGTAATAGCTCATGTCCAAGGCACCAAAGCCAGCTAAAAAGTCAATAATCAGTACCTCAAACTTGAATTGTACTACTTCTTACTGGCTATTACATCAAATTAGAAGCTTCATCTGTGTTCTACTATGGTGCTTTTAGTGTCTCCGCATACCGCAGCACGCGACGTAGCTTTGTAGACGATAAGTACAACCGTTTCAGAGAGAAGAGCGGCCAATGTGACGATCTGGCTTTAAGTCGATTCGATAACAAATGACGAAAACGGACTTATTTCTAAGGTTTTTATTACATATGAACACTTTTCACATTCTCCCGTGCAACTCGGTTGCTAGTCCTCCTTTCATGCAGAATCTTAAGGTCCTAGCTCATGTCCAAGTCACCAAAGCCAGCTAAAAAGTCAATAATCGATACCTAAATTTGAGTTGGACTACTTCTTACTGGCTATTACATCAACTTAGATGCTTCATCCGTGTTCTACTATGGTGATTTTAGTGTCTCCGCATACCGCAGCACGCGAAATAGCTTTGCAGACGATAAGTACTACCGTTTCAGAGAGAAGAGCGGCCAATGTGACGATCGGGCTTTAAGTCGATTCGATAACAAATGACGAAAACGGACGGATATCTCAGGTTTCTACTACTCATGAACACATTTCACATTCTCCCGTGCAACGCGACTGCTAGTCCTCCTTTCATGCAGAATCTTAAGGTCCTAGCTCATGTCCAAGGCACCAAAGCCAGCTAAAAAGTCAATAATCGATACCTAAAACTTGAATTGTACTACTTCTTACTGGCTATTACATCAACTTAGAAGCTTCATCTGTGTTCTACCATGGTGCTTTTAGTGTCTCCGCACACCGCAGCACGCGACATAGCTTTGCAGACGATAAGTACAACCGTTTCAGAGAAAAGAGGGGCCAATGTGACGATCTGGCTTTAAGTCGATTCGATAACAAATGACGAAAACGGACGGATTTCTCAGGTTTTTACTACATATGAACACTTTTCACATTCTCCCGTACAACGCGGCTGCTAGTCCTCCTTTCATGCACAATCTTAAGGTCCTAGCTCATGTCCATGGCACCAAAGCCAGCTAAAAAGTCAATAATCAATACCTAAAACTTGAATTGTACTACTTATTACGGGCTATCAAATCAACTTAGAAGCTTCATCTGTGTTCTAGTATGGTGATTTTATTGTCTCCGCATACCGCAGCACGCGACATAGCTTTGCAGACGATAAGTACAACCGTTTGAGAGAGAAGAGCGGCCAATGTGACGATCGGGCTTTAAGTCGATTCGATAACAAATGACGAAAACGGACGGATTTCTCAGGTTTTTACTACATATGAACACTTCTCACATTCTCCCGTGCAACGCGGCTGCTAGTCCTCCTTTCATGCCGAATCTTAAGGTCCTAGCTCATGTCCAAGGCACCAAAGCCAGCTAAAAAGTCAATAATCGATACCTAAAATTTGAATTGTACTACCTCTTACTGGCTATTACATCAACTTAGAAGCTTCATCTGTGTTCTACTATGGTGCTTTTAGTGTCTCCGCATACCGCAGCACGCGACATAGCTTTGCAGACGATAAGTAGAACCGTTTCAGGGAGAAGAGCGGCCAATGTGACGATCTGGCTTTCAGTCGATTCGATAACAAATGTCGAAAACGGACGGATTTCTCAGGTTTTTACTACATATGAACACTTTTCACATTCTCCCGTGCAACTCGGCTGCTAGTCCTCCTTTCATGCAGAATCTTAAGGTCCTAGCTCATGTATAAGGCACCAAAGCCAGCTAAGAAGTCAATAATCGATACCTGAAACTTGAATTGTACTACTTCTTACTGGCTATTACATCAACTTAGAAGCTTCATCTGTGTTCTACTATGGTGCTTTCAGTGTCTCCGCATACCGCAGCACGCGACATAGCTTTGAAGACGATAAGTACAACCGTTTCAGAGAGACGAGCGGCCAATGTGACGATCTGGCTTTAAGTCGATTCGATAACAAATGACGAAAACGGACGGATTTCTCAGGTTTTTACTACATATGAACACTTTTCACATTCTCCCCTGCAACTCGGCTGCTAGTCCTCCTTTCATGCAGAATCTTAAGGTCGTAGCTCATGTCCAAGGCACCAAAGCCAGCTAAAAAGTCAATAATCGATACCTAAAACTTGAATTGTACTACTTCTTACTGGCTACTACATCATCTTAGAAGCTTCATCTGTGTTCTACTATGGTGCTTTTAGTGTCTCCGCATACCGCAGCACGCGACAAAGCTTTCCAGACGATAAGTACAACCGTTTCAGAGAGAAGAGCAGCCAATGTGACAATCTGGCTTTAAGTCGATTTGATAACAAATGACGAAAACGGACGGATTTCTCAGGTTTTTACTACATATGAACACATTTCACATTCTCCCGTACAATGCGGCTGCTAGTCCTCCTTTTCATGCAGAATCTTAAGATCCTAGCTCATGTCCAAGGCACCAAAGCCAGCTAAAAAATCAATAATCGATACCTAAAACTTGAATTGTACTACTTCTTACTGGCTATTACATCAACTTAGAAGCTTCATCTGTGTTCTACTATGGTGCTTTTAGTGTCTCCGCATACCGCAGCACGCGACATAGCTTTGAAGACGATAAGTACAACCGTTTCAGAGAGAAGAGCGGCCAATGTGACGATCTGGCTTTAAGTCGATTCGATAACAAATGACGAAAACGGACGGATTTCTCAGGTTTTTACTACATATGAGCACTTTTCACATTGTCCCGTGCAACTCGGCTGCTAGTCCTCCTTTCATGCAGAATCTTAAGGTCCTAGCTCATGTCCAAGGCATCAAAGCCAGCTTAAAAGTCAATAATCATTACCTAAAACTGGAATTGTACTACTTCTTACTGGCTATTACATCAAATTAGAAGCTTCATCTGTGTTCTACTGTGGTGGTTTTAGTGTCTCCGCCTACCGCAGCATACGACATAGCTTTGCAGACGATAAGTACAACCGTTTCAGAGAGAAGAGCGGCCAATATGACGATCTGGCTTTAAGTCGATTCGATAACAAATGACGAAAACGGACGGATTTCTCAGGTTCTTACTACATATGAACACTTGTCACATTCTCCCGTGCAACTCGGCTGCTAGTCCTCCTTTCATGCAGAATCTTAAGGTCCTAGCTCATGTCCAAGGCACCAAAGCCAGCTAAAAAGTCAATAATCGATACCTAAAACTTGAATTGTACTACTTCTTACTGGCTATTACATCAACTTAGATGCTTAATCTATGTTCTACTATGGTGCTTTCAGTGTCTCCGCATACCGCAGCACGCGACATAGCTTTGCAGACGATAAGTACAACCGTTTCAGAGAGAAGAGCGGCCAAGTGACGATCTGGCATTAAGGCGATTCGATAACAAATGACGAAAACGGACGGATTTCTTAGGTTTTTACTACATATGAACACTTTTCATATTGTCCCATGCAACTCGGCAGCAAGTCCTCTTTTCATGCAGAATCTTTAAGTCCTAGCTCATGTCCAAGGCACCAAATCCATCTAAGAAGTCGATAATCGATACCTTAAACTTGAATTGTACTACTTCTTACTGGCTATTACATCATCATAGAAGCTTCATATGTGTTCTACTATGGTGCTTTTAGTGTCTCCGCATACCGCAGCACGCGACATAGCTTTGCAGACGATAAGTACAACCGTTTCAGAGAGAAGAGCGGCCAATGTGACGATCTGGCTTTAAGTCGATTCGATAACAAATGACGAAAAGGGACGGATTTCTCAGGTTTTTACTACGTATGAACACGTTTCACATTGTCCCGTGCAACTCGGCTGCTAGTCCTCCTTTTCATGCAGAATCTTATGATCCTAGCTCATGTCCAAGGCACCAAAGCCAGCTAAAAAATCAATAATCGATACCTAAAACTTGAATTGTACTACTTCTTACTGGCTATTACGTCAACTTAGAAGCTTCATCTGTGTTCTACTATGGTGCTTTTAGTGTCTCCGCATACCGCAGCACGCGACATAGCTTTGCAGACGATAAGTAGAACCGTTTCAGGGAGAAGAGCGGCCAATGTGACGATCTGGCTTTAAGTCGATTCGATAACAAATGACGAAAACGGACGGATTTCTCAGGTTTTTACTACATATGAACACTTTTCACATTCTCCCGTGCAACTCGGCTGCTAGTCCTCCTTTCATGCAGAATCTTAAGGTCCTAGCTCATGTCCAAGGCACCAAAGCCAGCTAAGAGGTCAATAATCGATACCTAAAACTTGAATTGTACTACTTCTTACTGGCTATTACATCAACTTAGAAGCTTCATCTGTGTTCTACTATGGTGCTTTCAGTGTCTCCGCATACCGCAGCACGCGACATAGCTTTGAAGACGATAAGTACAACCGTTTCAGAGAGACGAGCGGCCAATGTGACGATCTGGCTTTAAGTCGATTCGATAACAAATGACGAAAACGGACGGATTTCTCAGGTTTTTACTACATATGAACACTTTTCACATTCTCCCCTGCAACTCGGCTGCTAGTCCTCCTTTCATGCAGAATCTTAAGGTCCTAGCTCATGTCCGAGGCACCAAAGCCAGTCAAAAAGTCAATAATCGATACCTAAAACTTGAATTGTACTACTTCTTACTGGCTACTACATCATCTTAGAAGCTTCATCTGTGTTCTACTATGGTGCTTTTAGTGTCTCCGCATACCGCAGCACGCGACATAGCTTTGCAAACGATAAGGACAACCGTTTCAGAGAGAAGAGCGGCCAATGTGACGATCTGGCTTTAAGTCGATTCGATAACAAATGACGAAAAGGGACGGATTTCTCAGGTTTTTACTACGTATGAACACTTTTCACATTGTCCCGTGCAACTCGGCTGCTAGTCCTCCTTTTCATGCAGAATCTTAAGATCCTAGCTCATGTCCAAGGCACCAAAGCCAGCTAAAAAATCAATAATCGATACCTAAAACTTGAATTGTACTACTTCTTACTGGCTATTACATCAACTTAGAAGCTTCATCTGTGTTCTACTATGGTGCTTTTAGTGTCTCCGCATACCGCAGCACGCGACATAGCTTTGCAGACGATAAGTACAACCGTTTCAGAGAGAAGAGCGGCCAAGTGACGATCTGGGTTTAAGGCGATTCGATAACAAATGACGAAAACGGACGGATTTCTCAGGTTTTTTACTACATATGAACACTTTTCATATTCTCCCATCCAACGCGGCTGCTAGTCCTCCTTTCATGCAGAATCTTAAGGTCCTAGCTCATGTCCAAGGCACCAAAGCCAGCTAAGAAGTCAATAATCGATACCTAAAACTTGAATTGTACTACTTCTTACTGGCTATTACATCAACTTAGAAGCTTCATCTGTGTTCTACTATGGTGCTTTCAGTGTCTCCGCATACCGCAGCACGCGACATAGCTTTGAAGACGATAAGTACAACCGATTCAGAGAGACGAGCGGCCAATGTGACGATCTGGCTTTAAGTCGATTCGATAACAAATGACGAAGACGGACGGATTTCTCAGGTTTTTACTACATATGAACACTTTTCACATTCTCCCCTGCAACTCGACTGCTAGTCCTCCTTTCATGCAGAATCTTAAGGTCCTAGCTCATGTCCAAGGCACCAAAGCCAGCTAAAAAGTCAATAATCGATACCTAAAACTTGAATTGTACTACTTCTTACTGGCTACTACATCATCTTAGAAGCTTCATCTGTGTTCTACTATGGTGCTTTTAGTGTCTCCGCAGACCGCAGCACGCGACAAAGCTTTCCAGACGATAAGTACAACCGTTTCAGAGAGAAGAGCAGCCAATGTGACGATCTGGCATAAGTCGATTTGATAACAAATGACGAAAACGGACGGATTTCTCAGGTTTTTACTACATATGAACACATTTCACATTCTCCCGTACAACGCGGCTGCTAGTCCTCCTTTCATGCAGAATCTTAAGGTCCTAGCTCATGTCCAAGGCACCAAAGCCAGCTAAAAAGTCAATAATCAATACCTAAAACTTGAATTGTACTACTTCTTACTGGCTATCACATCAACTTAGAAGCTTCATCTGTGTTGCACTATGGTGCTTTTAGTGTCTCCGCATACCGCAGCACGCGACATAGCTTTGAAGACGATAAGTACAACCGTTTCAGAGAGAAGAGCGGCCAATGTGACGATCTGGCTTTAAGTCGATTCGATAACAAATGACGAAAAGGGACGGATTTCTCAGGTTTTTACTACATATGAACACATTTCACATTCTCCCGTACAACGCGGCTGATAGTCCTCCTTTCATGCAGAATCTTAAGGTCCTAGCTCATGTCCAAGGCAACAAATCCATCTAAGAAATCAATAATCGATACCTTTAACTTGAATTGTACTACTTTTTACTGGCTATTACATCAAATTAGAAGCTTCATCTGTGTTTTACTGTGGTGGTTTTAGTGTCTCCGCCTACCGCAGCATACGACATAGCTTTGCAGACGATAAGTACAACCGTTTCAGAGAGAAGAGCGGCCAATGTGATGATCTGGCTTTAAGTCGATTCGATAACAAATGACGAAAACGGACGGATTTCTCAGGTTCTTACTACATATGAACACTTTTCACATTCTCCCGTGCAACTCGGCTGCTACTCCTCCTTTCATCCAGAATCTTAAGGTCCAAGCTCATCTCCAAGGCACCAAAGCCAGCAAAAAAGTCAATAATCGATACCTAAAACTTGAACTGTCCTACTTCTTACTGGCTATTACATCATCTTAGAAGCTTCATATGTGTTCTACTATGGTGGTTTTAGTGTCTCCGCATACCGCAGCATACGACATACCTTTGAAGACGATAAGTACAACCGTTTCAGAGAGAAGAGCGGCCAATATGACGATCTGGCTTGAAGTCGATTCGATAACAAATGACGAAAACGGACGGATTTCTCAGGTTTTTACTACATATGAACAATTTTCACATTCTCCCGTGCAACTCGGCTGCTAGTCCTCCTTTCATGCAGAATCTTAAGGTCGTAGCTCATGTCCAAGGCACCAAAGCCAGCTAAAAAGTCAATAATCAGTAGCTAAAACTTGAATTGTACTACATCTTACTGGCTATTACATCAACTTAGAAGCTTCATCTGTGTTGTACTATGGTGCTTTTAGTGTCTCCGCATACCGCAGCATGCGACATAGCTTTGCAGACGATAAGTACAACCGTTTCGGAGGGAAGAGCGGCAAATGTGACGATCTGGCTTTAAGTCGATTCGATAACAAATGACGAAAACGGACGGATTTCTCAGGTTTTTACTACATATAAACACTTTTCACATTCTCCTGTGTAACTCGGCTGCTAGTCCTCCTTTCATGCAGAATCTTAAGGTCCTAGCTCATGTCCAAGGCACCAAGGCCTGCTAAAAAGTCAATAATCGATACCTAAAACTTGAATTGTACTACTTCTTACTGGCTATTACATCAACTTAGAAGCTTCATCTGTGTTCTACTATGGTGCTTTTAGTGTCTCCGCATACCGCAGCACGCGACATAGCTCTGCACACGATAAGTACAACCGTTTCAGAGAGAAGAGCGGCCAATGTGACGATCTGGCTTTAAGTCGTTTCGATAACAAATGACGAAAACGGACGGATTTCTCAGGTTTTTACTACATATGAACACTTTACACATTCTCCCGTGCAACTCGGCTGATAGTCCTCCTGCATGTAAAATCTTAAGTTCCTAGCTCATGTCCAAGGCACCAAACAAGGGTAAAAAGTCAATAACCGATTCCTAAAACTTGAATTGTACTATTTCTTACTGGCTATTACATCATCTTAGAAGCTACATCTGTGTTCTACTATGGTGCTTTTAGTGTCTCCGAATACCGCCGTTCGCGACATAGCTTTTAGACGATAAGTACAACTGTTTCAGAGAGCAGAGCGGCCAATGTGACGATTTGGCTTTAAGTCGATTCGATAAAAATGACGAAAATGGACGGATTTCTCAGGTTTTTAATCTATTTGAACACTTTTCACATTCTCCCGTGCAACTCGGCTGCTAGTCCTCCTTCTATGCAGAATCTTAAGGTCCTAGCTCATGTCCAAGGCAACAAAGCCGGCTAAAAAGTCAATAATCAATACCTAAAACTACAATTGTACTACTTCTTACTGGCTATTACATCAAATTAGAAGCTTCATCTGTGTTCTACTGTGGTGGTTTTAGTGTCTCCGCCTACCGCAGCATACGACATAGCTTTGCAGACGATAAGTACAACCGTTTCAGAGAGAAGAGTGGCCAATGTGACGATCTGGCTTTAAGTCGATTCTATAACAAATGACGAAAACGGACGGATTTCTCAGGTTTTTACTACATATGAACACTTTTCACATTCTCCCGTGCAACTCGGCTGCTAGTCCTCCTTTCATGCAGAATCTTAAGGTCCTAGCTCATGTCCAAGGCACCAAAGCCAGCTAAAAAGTCAATAATCGATACCTAAAACTTGAATTGTACTACTTCTTACTGGCTATTACTTCAACTTAGAAGCTTCATCTGTGTTCTACAATGGTGCTTTTAGTCTCTCCGCATACCGCAGCACGCGACATAGCTTTGAAGACGATAAGTACAACCGTTTCAGAGAGAAGAGCGGCCAATGTGACGATCTGGCTTTAAGTCGATTCGATAACAAATGACGAAAACGGACGGATTTCTCAGGTTTTTACTACATATGAACACTTTTCACATTCTCCCGTGCAACTCGGCTGCTAGTCCTCCTTTCATGCAGAATCTTAAGGTCCTAGCTCATGTCCAAGGCACCAAAGCCAGCTAAAAAGTCAATAATCGATACCTAAAACTTGAATTGTACTACTTCTTACTGGCTATTACATCATCTTAGAAGCTTCATCTGTGTTCTACTATGGTGCATTTAGTGTCTCCGCATACCGCAGCACGCGACAAAGCTTTCCAGACGATAAGTACAACCGTTTCAGAGAGAAGAGCAGCCAATGTGACGATCTGGCTTTAAGTCGATTTGATAACAAATGACGAAAACGGACGGATTTCTCAGGTTTTTACTACATATAAACACTTTTCACATTCTCCTGTGTAACTCGGCTGCTAGTCCTCCTTTCATGCAGAATCTTAAAGTCCTAGCTCATGTCCAAGGCACCAATGCCAGCTAAAATGTCAATAATCAGTAACTAAAACTTGAATTGTACTACTTCTTACTGGCCATTACATCAACTTGGAAGTGTCATCTGTGTTCTACTATGTTGCTTTTAGTGTCTCTGCATACCGCAGCACGCGACATAGCTCTGCTCACGATAAGTACAACGGTTTCAGAGAGAAGAGCGGCCAATGTGACGATCTGGCTTTAAGTCGATTCGATAACAAATGACGAAAACGGACGGATTTCTCAGGTTTTTACTACATATGAACACTTTTCACATTCTCCCGTGCAACTCGGCTGCTAGTCCTCCTTCTATGCAGAATCTTAAGGTCCTAGCTCATGTCCAAGGCATCAAAGCCAGCTAAAAAGCCAATAATCAATACCTAAAACTTCAATTGTACTAATTCTTACTGGCTATTACATCAAATTAGAAGCTACATCTGTGTTCTACTGTGGTGGTTTTAGTGTCTCCGCCTACCGCAGCATACGACATAGCTTTGCAGACGATAAGTACAACCGTTTCAGAGAGAAGTGTGGCCAATGTGACGATCTGGCTTTAAGTCGATTCGATAACAAATGACGAAAACGGACGGATTTCTCAGGTTTTTACTACATATGAACACTTTTCACATTCTCCCGTGCAACTCGGCTGCTAGTCCTCCTTTCATGCAGAATCTTAAGGTCCTAGCTCATGTCCAAGGCACCAAAGCCAGCTAAAAAGTCAATAATCGATACTTAAAACTTGAATTGTACTACTTCTTACTGGCTATTACATCAACTTAGAAGCTTCATCTGTGTTCTACTATGGTGCTTTTCGTGTCTCCGCATACCGCAGCACGCGACATAGCTTTGAAGACGATAAGTACAACCGTTTCAGAGAGAAGAGCGGCCAATGTGACGATCTGGCTTTAAGTCGATTCGATAACAAATGACGAAAACGGACGGATTTCTCAGGTTTTTACTACATATGAACTCTTTTCACATTCTCCCCTGCAACTCGGCTGCTAGTCCTCCTTTCATGCAGAATCTTAAGGTCCTAGCTCATGTCCAAGGCACCAAAGTCAGCTAAAAAGTCAATAGTCGATACCTAAAACTTGAATTGTACTACTTCTTACTTTCTATTACATCATCTTAGAAGCTTCATCTGTGTTCTACTATGGTGCTTTTAGTGTCTCCGCATACCGCAGCACGCAACAAAGCTTTCCAGACGATAAGTACATCCGTTTCAGAGAGAAGAGCAGCCAATGTGACGATCTGGCTTTAAGTCGATTTGATAACAAATGACGAAAACGGACGGATTTCTCAGGTTTTTACTACATATGAACACATTTCACATTCTCCCGTACAACGCGGCTGCTAGTCCTCCTTTCATGCAGAATCTTAAGGTCCTAGCTCATATCCAAGTCACCAAAGCCAGTTAAAAAGTCAATAATCGATACTTAAAACTTGAATTGTACTACTTCTTACTGGCTATTACATCAACTTAGAAGCTTCATCTGTGTTCTACTATGGTGCTTTTAGTGTCTCCGCATACCGCAGCACGCGACATAGCTTTGAAGACGATAAGTACAACCGTTTCAGAGAGAAGAGCGGCCATCGTGACGATCTGGCTTTAAGTCGATTCGATAACAAATGACGAAAACGGACGGATTTCTCAGGTTTTTACTACATATGAACACTTTTCACATTCTCCCGTGCAACTCGGCTGCTAGTCCTCCTTTCATGCAGAATCTTAAGGTCCTAGCTCATGTCCAAGGCACCAAAGCCAGCTAAAAAGTCTATAATCGATACCTAAAACTTGAATTGTACTACTTCTTACTGGCTATTACATCAACTTAGAAGCTTAATCTGTGTTCTGCTATGGTGCTTTTAGTGTCTCCGCATACCGCAGCACGCGACATAGCTTTCAAGACGATAAGTACAACCGTTTCAGAGAGAAGAGCGGCCAATGTGACGATCTGGCTTTAAGTCGATTCGATAACAAATGACGAAAACGGACGGATTTCTCAGGTTTTTACTACATATGAACACTTTTCACATTCTCCCGTGCAACTCGGCTGCTAGTCTTACTTTCATGCAGAATCTTAAGGTCCTAGCTCATGTCCAAGGCACCAAAGCCAGCTAAAAAGTCAATAATCGATACCTAAAACTTGAATTGTACTACTTCTTACTGGCTATTACATCATCATAGAAGCTTCATCTGTGTTCTACTATGGTGCTTTTAGTGTCTCCGCATACCGCTGCACGCGACATAGCTTTGCAGACGATAAGTACAACCGTTTCAGAGAGAAGAGCGGCCAAGTGACGATCTGGCTTTAAGGCGATTCGATAACAAATGACGAAAACGGACGAATTTCTCAGGTTGTTACTACATATGAACACTTTTCACATTCTCCCGTGCAACTCGGCAGCTAGTCCTCTTTTCATGCAGAATCTTAAAGTCCTAGCTCATGTCCAAGTCACGAAATCCATCTAAGAAGTCGATAAGATACCTTAAACTTGAATTGTACTACTTCTTACTGGCTATTACATCATCAGAGAAGCTTCATATGTGTTCTACTATGGTGCTTTTAGTGTCTCCGCATACCGCAGCACGCGACATAGCTTTGCAGACGGTAAGTACAACCGTTTCAGAGAGAAGAGCGGCCAATGTGACGATCTGGCTTTAAGTCGATTCGATAACAAATGACGAAACCGGACGGATTTCTCAGGTTTTTACTACATATGAACACTTCTCACATTCTCCCGTGAAACTCGGCTGCTAGTCCTCCTTTCATGCACAATCTTAAGGTCCTAGCTCATGTCCAAGGCACCAAAGCCAGCTAAAAAGTCAATAAACTATACCTAAAACTTGAATAGTACTACTTCTTACTGGCTATTACATCAACTTAGAAGCTTCATCTGTGTTCTACTATGGTGCTTTTAGTTTATCCGCATACCGCAGCACGCGACACAGCTTTGCAGACGATAATTACAACCGTTTCAGAGATAAGAGCGGCCAATGTGACAATCAGGCTTTAAGTCGATTCGATAACAAATGACGAAAACGGACGGATTTCTCAGGTTTTTACTACATATGAACACTTTTCACATTCTCCCGTGCAACTCGGCTGCTACTCCTCCTTTCATCCAGAATCTTAAGGTCCTACCTCATCTCCGAGGCACCAAAGCCAGCTAAAAAGTCAATAATCGATACCTAAAACTTGAACTGTCCTACTTCTTACTGGCTATTACATCATCTTAGAAGCTTCATATGTGTTCTACTATGGTGCTTTTAGTGTTTCCGCATACCGCAGCACGCGACATAGCTTTGCAGACGATAAGTACAACCGTTTCAGAGAGAAGAGCGGCCAATGTGACGATCTGGCTTTAAGTCGATTCGATAACAAATGACGAAAACGTACGGATTTCTCAGGTTTTTCCTACATATGAACACTTTACACATTGTCCCGTGCAACTCGGCTGCTAGTCCTCTTGCATGTAAAATCTTAAGTTCCTAGCTCATGTCCAAGGCACCAAACAAGGGTAAAAAGTCAATAACCGATTCCTAAAACTTGAATTGTACTATTTCTTACTGGCTATTACATCATCTTAGAAGCTACATCTGTGTTCTACTATGGTGCTTTTAGTGTCTCCGCATAGCGCAGCACGCGACATAGCATTGCAGACGATAAGTACAACCGTTTCAGAGAGAAGAGCGGCCAATGTGACAATCTGGCTTTAAGTCGATTCGATAACAAATGACGAAAACGGACGGATTTCTCAGGTTTTTACTACATATGAACACTTTTCAAATTCTCCCGTGCAACTCGGCTGCTAGTCCTCCTTTCATGCAGAATCTTAAGGTCCTAGCTCATGTCCAAGGCATCAAAGCCAGCTAAAAAGTCAATAATCGATACCAAAACTTGAATTGTACTACTTCTTACTGGCTATTACATCAACTTAGAAGCTTCATCTGTGTTCCACTAGGGTTATTTTAGTGTCCCCGCATGCCGCAGCACGCGACATAGCTTTGCAGACGGTAAGTACAACCGTTTCAGAGAGAAGAGCAGCCAATGTGACGATCTGGCCTTAAGTCGATTCGATAACAAATGACGAAAACGGACGGATTTCTCAGGTTTTTACTACATATGATCACTTTTCACATTCTCCCGTGCAACTCGGCTGCTAGTCCTCCCTTCATGCAGAATCTTAAGGTCCTAGCTCATGTCCAAGGCACCAAAGCCAGCTAAAAACTCAATAATCAGTACCTAAAACTTGAATTGTACTACTTCTTACTGGCTATTACATCAACTTAGAAGCTTAATCTGTGTTCTACTATGGTGCTTTCAGTGTCTCCGCATACCGCAGCACGCGACATAGCTTTGCAGACGATATGTACAACCGTTTCAGATAGAAGAGCGGCCAAGTGACGATCTGGCTTTAAGGCGATTCGATAACAAATGACGATAACGGACGGATTTCTCAGGTTGTTACTACATATGAACACTTTTCATATTGTCCCGTGCAACTCGGCAGCTAGTCCTCTTTTCATGCAGAATCTTAAAGTCCTAGCTCATGTCCAAGTCACCAAATCCATCTAAGAAGTCGATACGATACCTTAAACTTGAATTGTACTACTTCTTACTGGCTATTACATCATCATAGAAGCTTCATATGTGTTCTACTATGGTGCTTTTAGTGTCTCCGCATACCGCAGCACGCGACATAGCTTTGCAGACGGTAAGTACAACCGTTTCAGAGAGAAGAGCGGCCAATGTGACGATCTGGCTTTAAGTCGATTCGATAACAAATGACGAAAACGGACGGATTTCTCAGGTTTTTACTACATATGAACACTTCTCACATTCTCCCGTGAAACTCGGCTGCTAGTCCTCCTTTCATGTAGAATCTTAAGGGCCTAGCTCATGTCCAAGGCATCAAAGGCAGCTTAAATGTCAATAATCGGTACCTTTAACTTGAATTGTACTACTTCTTACTGGCTAATACATCAACTTAGAAGTTTCATCTGTGTTCTACTATGGTGCTTTTAGTGTCTTCGCATACCGCAGCACGCGACATTGCTTTGCAGACTATAAGTACAACCGTTTCAGAGAGAAGAGCGGCCAATGTGACGATCTGGCTTTAAGTCGATTCGATAACAAATGACGAAAACGGACGGATTTCTCAGGTTTTTACTACATATGAACACTTTTCACATTCTCCCGTGCAACTCGGCTGCTACTCCTCCTTTCATCCAGAATCTTAAGGTCCAAGCTCATATCCAAGGCACCAAAGCCAGCTACAAAGTCAATAATCGATACCTAAAACTTGAACTGTCCTATTTCTTACTGGCTATTACATCATCTTAGAAGCTTCATATGTGTTCTACTATGGTGCTTTTAGTGTCTCCGCATACCGCAGCACGCGACATAGCTTTGCAGACGATAAGTACAACCGTTTCAGAGAGAAGAGCGGCCAATGTGACGATGTGGCTTTAAGTCGATTCGATAACAAGTGACGAAAACAAACGGATTTCTCAGGTTGGTTTTTACTACATATGGACACTTTTCACATTCTCCCGTGCAACGCGGCTGCTAGTCCTCCTTTCATGCAGAATCTTAAGGTCCTAGCTCATGTCCAAGGCACCAAAGCCAGCTAAAAAGTCAATAAACGATACCTAAAACTTGAATTGTACTACTTCTTACTGGCTATTACATCAACTTAGAAGCTTCATCTGTGTTCTACTATGGTGCTTTTAGTTTCTCCGCATACCGCAGCACGCGACACAGCTTTGCAGACGATAATTACAACCGTTTCAGAGAGAAGAGCGTCCAATGTGACAATCAGGCTTTAAGTCGATTCGATAACAAATGACGAAAACGGACGGATTTCTCAGGTTTTTACTACATATGAACACTTTTCACATTCTCCCGTGCAACTCGGCTGCTACTCCTCCTTTCATCCAGAATCTTAAGGTCCTAGCTCATGTCCAAGGCACCAAAGCCAGCTAAAAAGTCAATAATCGATTCCTAAAACTTGAACTGTCCTACTTCTTACTGGCTATTACATCATCTTAGAAGCTTCATATGTGTTCTACTATGGTGCTTTTAGTGTCTCCGCATACCGCAGCATGCGACATAGCTTTGCAGACGATAAGTACAACCGTTTCGGAGGGAAGAGCGGCCAATGTGACGATCTGGCTTTAAGTCGATTCGATAACAAATGACGAAAACGGACGGATTTCTCAGGTTTTTACTACATATGAACACTTTTCACATTCTCCTGGGCAACTCGGCTGCTAGTCCTCCTTTCATGCAGAATCTTAAGGTCCTAGCTCATGTCCAAGGCACCAAATCCATCTAAGAAGTCAATAATCGATACCTTAAACTTGAATTGTACTACTTCTTACTGGTTATTACATCAACTTAGAAGCTTCATCTATGTTCCAATATGGTGCTTTTAATGTCTCCGCATACCGCAGCACGCGACATAGCTTTGCAGACGATAAGTACAACCGTTTCAGAGAGAAGACCGGCCTATGTGACGATCTAGCTTTAAGTCGATTCGATAACAAATGACGAAAATGGACGGATTTCTCAGGTTTTTACTACATATGAACACTTTTCACATTCTCCCGTGCAACTCGGCTGCTAGTTCTCCTTTCATGCAGAATCTTAAGGTCCTAGCTCATGTCCAAGTCACCAAATCCATCTAAGAAGTCGATACGATACCTTAAACTTGAATTGTACTACTTCTTACTGGCTATTACATCAACTTAGAAGCTTAATCTGTGTTCTGCTATGGTGCTTTTAGTGTCTCCGCATACCGCAGCACGCGACATAGCTTTCAAGACGATAAGTACAACCGTTTCAGAGAGAAGAGCGGCCAATGTGACGATCTGGCTTTAAGTCGATTCGATAACAAATGACGAAAACGGACGGATTTCTCAGGTTTTTACTACATATGAACACTTTTCACATTCTCCCGTGCAACTCGGCTGCTAGTCTTACTTTCATGCAGAATCTTAAGGTCCTAGCTCATGTCCAAGGCACCAAAGCCAGCTAAAAAGTCAATAATCGATACCTAAAACTTGAATTGTACTACTTCTTACTGGCTATTACATCATCATAGAAGCTTCATCTGTGTTCTACTATGGTGCTTTTAGTGTCTCCGCATACCGCTGCACGCGACATAGCTTTGCAGACGATAAGTACAACCGTTTCAGAGAGAAGAGCGGCCAAGTGACGATCTGGCTTTAAGGCGATTCGATAACAAATGACGAAAACGGACGAATTTCTCAGGTTGTTACTACATATGAACACTTTTCACATTCTCCCGTGCAACTCGGCAGCTAGTCCTCTTTTCATGCAGAATCTTAAAGTCCTAGCTCATGTCCAAGTCACGAAATCCATCTAAGAAGTCGATAAGATACCTTAAACTTGAATTGTACTACTTCTTACTGGCTATTACATCATCAGAGAAGCTTCATATGTGTTCTACTATGGTGCTTTTAGTGTCTCCGCATACCGCAGCACGCGACATAGCTTTGCAGACGGTAAGTACAACCGTTTCAGAGAGAAGAGCGGCCAATGTGACGATCTGGCTTTAAGTCGATTCGATAACAAATGACGAAAACGGACGGATTTCTCAGGTTTTTACTACATATGAACACTTCTCACATTCTCCCGTGAAACTCGGCTGCTAGTCCTCCTTTCATGCACAATCTTAAGGTCCTAGCTCATGTCCAAGGCACCAAAGCCAGCTAAAAAGTCAATAAACTATACCTAAAACTTGAATAGTACTACTTCTTACTGGCTATTACATCAACTTAGAAGCTTCATCTGTGTTCTACTATGGTGCTTTTAGTTTATCCGCATACCGCAGCACGCGACACAGCTTTGCAGACGATAATTACAACCGTTTCAGAGATAAGAGCGGCCAATGTGACAATCAGGCTTTAAGTCGATTCGATAACAAATGACGAAAACGGACGGATTTCTCAGGTTTTTACTACATATGAACACTTTTCACATTCTCCCGTGCAACTCGGCTGCTACTCCTCCTTTCATCCAGAATCTTAAGGTCCTACCTCATCTCCGAGGCACCAAAGCCAGCTAAAAAGTCAATAATCGATACCTAAAACTTGAACTGTCCTACTTCTTACTGGCTATTACATCATCTTAGAAGCTTCATATGTGTTCTACTATGGTGCTTTTAGTGTTTCCGCATACCGCAGCACGCGACATAGCTTTGCAGACGATAAGTACAACCGTTTCAGAGAGAAGAGCGGCCAATGTGACGATCTGGCTTTAAGTCGATTCGATAACAAATGACGAAAACGTACGGATTTCTCAGGTTTTTCCTACATATGAACACTTTACACATTGTCCCGTGCAACTCGGCTGCTAGTCCTCTTGCATGTAAAATCTTAAGTTCCTAGCTCATGTCCAAGGCACCAAACAAGGGTAAAACGTCAATAACCGATTCCTAAAACTTGAATTGTACTATTTCTTACTGGCTATTACATCATCTTAGAAGCTACATCTGTGTTCTACTATGGTGCTTTTAGTGTCTCCGCATAGCGCAGCACGCGACATAGCATTGCAGACGATAAGTACAACCGTTTCAGAGAGAAGAGCGGCCAATGTGACAATCTGGCTTTAAGTCGATTCGATAACAAATGACGAAAACGGACGGATTTCTCAGGTTTTTACTACATATGAACACTTTTCAAATTCTCCCGTGCAACTCGGCTGCTAGTCCTCCTTTCATGCAGAATCTTAAGGTCCTAGCTCATTTCCAAGGCATCAAAGCCAGCTAAAAAGTCAATAATCGATACCAAAACTTGAATTGTACTACTTCTTACTGGCTATTACATCAACTTAGAAGCTTCATCTGTGTTCCACTAGGGTTATTTTAGTGTCCCCGCATGCCGCAGCACGCGACATAGCTTTGCAGACGGTAAGTACAACCGTTTCAGAGAGAAGAGCAGCCAATGTGACGATCTGGCCTTAAGTCGATTCGATAACAAATGACGAAAACGGACGGATTTCTCAGGTTTTTACTACATATGATCACTTTTCACATTTTCCCGTGCAACTCGGCTGCTAGTCCTCCCTTCATGCAGAATCTTAAGGTCCTAGCTCATGTCCAAGGCACCAAAGCCAGCTAAAAACTCAATAATCAGTACCTAAAACTTGAATTGTACTACTTCTTACTGGCTATTACATCAACTTAGAAGCTTAATCTGTGTTCTACTATGGTGCTTTCAGTGTCTCCGCATACCGCAGCACGCGACATAGCTTTGCAGACGATATGTACAACCGTTTCAGATAGAAGAGCGGCCAAGTGACGATCTGGCTTTAAGGCGATTCGATAACAAATGACGATAACGGACGGATTTCTCAGGTTGTTACTACATATGAACACTTTTCATATTGTCCCGTGCAACTCGGCAGCTAGTCCTCTTTTCATGCAGAATCTTAAAGTCCTAGCTCATGTCCAAGTCACCAAATCCATCTAAGAAGTCGATACGATACCTTAAACTTGAATTGTACTACTTCTTACTGGCTATTACATCATCATAGAAGCTTCATATGTGTTCTACTATGGTGCTTTTAGTGTCTCCGCATACCGCAGCACGCGACATAGCTTTGCAGACGGTAAGTACAACCGTTTCAGAGAGAAGAGCGGCCAATGTGACGATCTGGCTTTAAGTCGATTCGATAACAAATGACGAAAACGGACGGATTTCTCAGGTTTTTACTACATATGAACACTTCTCACATTCTCCCGTGAAACTCGGCTGCTAGTCCTCCTTTCATGTAGAATCTTAAGGGCCTAGCTCATGTCCAAGGCATCAAAGGCAGCTTAAATGTCAATAATCGGTACCTTTAACTTGAATTGTACTACTTCTTACTGGCTAATACATCAACTTAGAAGTTTCATCTGTGTTCTACTATGGTGCTTTTAGTGTCTTCGCATACCGCAGCACGCGACATTGCTTTGCAGACTATAAGTACAACCGTTTCAGAGAGAAGAGCGGCCAATGTGACGATCTGGCTTTAAGTCGATTCGATAACAAATGACGAAAACGGACGGATTTCTCAGGTTTTTACTACATATGAACACTTTTCACATTCTCCCGTGCAACTCGGCTGCTACTCCTCCTTTCATCCAGAATCTTAAGGTCCAAGCTCATATCCAAGGCACCAAAGCCAGCTACAAAGTCAATAATCGATACCTAAAACTTGAACTGTCCTATTTCTTACTGGCTATTACATCATCTTAGAAGCTTCATATGTGTTCTACTATGGTGCTTTTAGTGTCTCCGCATACCGCAGCACGCGACATAGCTTTGCAGACGATAAGTACAACCGTTTCAGAGAGAAGAGCGGCCAATGTGACGATGTGGCTTTAAGTCGATTCGATAACAAGTGACGAAAACAAACGGATTTCTCAGGTTGGTTTTTACTACATATGGACACTTTTCACATTCTCCCGTGCAACGCGGCTGCTAGTCCTCCTTTCATGCAGAATCTTAAGGTCCTAGCTCATGTCCAAGGCACCAAAGCCAGCTAAAAAGTCAATAAACGATACCTAAAACTTGAATTGTACTACTTCTTACTGGCTATTACATCAACTTAGAAGCTTCATCTGTGTTCTACTATGGTGCTTTTAGTTTCTCCGCATACCGCAGCACGCGACACAGCTTTGCAGACGATAATTACAACCGTTTCAGAGAGAAGAGCGTCCAATGTGACAATCAGGCTTTAAGTCGATTCGATAACAAATGACGAAAACGGACGGATTTCTCAGGTTTTTACTACATATGAACACTTTTCACATTCTCCCGTGCAACTCGGCTGCTACTCCTCCTTTCATCCAGAATCTTAAGGTCCTAGCTCATGTCCAAGGCACCAAAGCCAGCTAAAAAGTCAATAATCGATTCCTAAAACTTGAACTGTCCTACTTCTTACTGGCTATTACATCATCTTAGAAGCTTCATATGTGTTCTACTATGGTGCTTTTAGTGTCTCCGCATACCGCAGCATGCGACATAGCTTTGCAGACGATAAGTACAACCGTTTCGGAGGGAAGAGCGGCCAATGTGACGATCTGGCTTTAAGTCGATTCGATAACAAATGACGAAAACGGACGGATTTCTCAGGTTTTTACTACATATGAACACTTTTCACATTCTCCTGGGCAACTCGGCTGCTAGTCCTCCTTTCATGCAGAATCTTAAGGTCCTAGCTCATGTCCAAGGCACCAAATCCATCTAAGAAGTCAATAATCGATACCTTAAACTTGAATTGTACTACTTCTTACTGGTTATTACATCAACTTAGAAGCTTCATCTATGTTCCAATATGGTGCTTTTAATGTCTCCGCATACCGCAGCACGCGACATAGCTTTGCAGACGATAAGTACAACCGTTTCAGAGAGAAGACCGGCCTATGTGACGATCTAGCTTTAAGTCGATTCGATAACAAATGACGAAAATGGACGGATTTCTCAGGTTTTTACTACATATGAACACTTTTCACATTCTCCCGTGCAACTCGGCTGCTAGTTCTCCTTTCATGCAGAATCTTAAGGTCCTAGCTCATGTCCAAGTCACCAAATCCATCTAAGAAGTCGATACGATACCTTAAACTTGAATTGTACTACTTCTTACTGGCTATTACATCATCATAGAAGCTTCATATGTGTTCTACTATGGTGGTTTTAGTGTCTCCGCATACCGCAGCACGCGACATAGCTTTGCAGACGGTAAGTACAACCGTTTCAGAGAGAAGAGCGGCCAATGTGACGATCTGGCTTTAAGTCGATTCGATAACAAATGACGAAAACGGACGGATTTCTCAGGTTTTTACTACATATGAACACATCTCACATTCTCCCGTGAAACTCGGCTGCTAGTCCTCCTTTCATGTAGAATCTTAAGGGCCTAGCTCATGTCCAAGGCATCAAAGCCAGCTTAAAAGTCAATAATCGGTACCTTTAACTTGAATTGTACTACTTCTTACTGGCTAATACATCAACTTAGAAGTTTCATCTGTGTTCTACTATGGTGCTTTTAGTGTCTTCGCATACCGCAGCACATGACATTGCTTTGCAGACGATAAGTACAACCGTTTCAGAGAGAAGAGCGGCCAATGTGACAATCTGGCTTTAAGTCGATTCGATAACAAATGACGAAAACGGACGGATTTCTCAGGTTTTTACTACATATGAACACTTTTCACATTCTCCCGTGCAACTCGGCTGCTACTCCTCCTTTCATCCAGAATCTTAAGGTCCAAGCTCAAGTCCAAGGCACCAAACAAGGGTAAAAAGTCAATAACCGATTCCTAAAACTTGAATTGTACTATTTCTTACTGGCTATTACATCATCTTAGAAGCTACATCTGTGTTCTACTATGGTGCTTTTAGTGTCTCCGCATAGCGCAGCACGCGACATAGCATTGCAGACGATAAGTACAACCGTTTCAGAGAGAAGAGCGGCCAATGTGACAATCTGGCTTTAAGTCGATTCGATAACAAATGACGAAAACGGACGGATTTCTCAGGGTTTTACTACATATGAACACTTTTCAAATTCTCCCGTGCAACTCGGCTGCTAGTCCTCCTTTCATGCAGAATCTTAAGGTCCTAGCTCATGTCCAAGGCATCAAAGCCAGCTAAAAAGTCAATAATCGATACCAAAACTTGAATTGTACTACTTCTTACTGGCTATTACATCAACTTAGAAGCTTCATCTGTGTTCCACTAGGGTTATTTTAGTGTCCCCGCATGCCGCAGCACGCGACATAGCTTTGCAGACGATAAGTACAACCGTTTCAGAGAGAACAGCGGCCAATGTGACGATCTGGCTTTAAGTCGATTCGATAACAAATGACGAAAACGGACGGATTTCTCAGGTTTTTACTACATATAAACACTTTTCACATTCTCCTGTGTAACTCGGCTGCTAGTCCTCCTTTCATGCAGAATCTTAAGGTCCTAGCTCATGTCCAAGGCTCCAAGGCCAGCTAAAAAGTCAATAATCAGTAGCTAAAACTTGAATTGTACTACATCTTACTGGCTATTACATCAACTTAGAAGCTTCATCTGTGTTCTACTTTGGTGCTTTTAGTGTCTCCGCATACCGCAGCATGCGACATAGCTTTGCAGACGATAAGTACAAGCGTTTCGGAGGGAAGAGCAGCCAATGTGACGATCTGGCTTTAAGTCGATTCGATAACAAATGACAAAAACGGACGGATTTCTCAGGTTTTTACTACATATGATCACTTTTCACATTCTCCCGTGCAACTCGGCTGCTAGTCCTCCCTTCATGCAGAATCTTAAGGTCCTAGCTCATGTCCAAGGCACCAAAGCCAGCTAAAAACTCAATAATCAGTACCTAAAACTTGAATTGTACTACTTCTTACTGGCTATTACATCAACTTAGAAGCTTAATCTGTGTTCTACTATGGTGCTTTCAGTGTCTCCGCATACCGCAGCACGCGACATAGCTTTGCAGACGATATGTACAACCGTTTCAGATAGAAGAGCGGCCAAGTGACGATCTGGCTTTAAGGCGATTCGATAACAAATGACGATAACGGACGGATTTCTCAGGTTGTTACTACATATGAACACTTTTCATATTGTCCCGTGCAACTCGGCAGCTAGTCCTCTTTTCATGCAGAATCTTAAAGTCCTAGCTCATGTCCAAGTCACCAAATCCATCTAAGAAGTCGATACGATACCTTAAACTTGAATTGTACTACTTCTTACTGGCTATTACATCATCATAGAAGCTTCATATGTGTTCTACTATGGTGCTTTTAGTGTCTCCGCATACCGCAGCACGCGACATAGCTTTGCAGACGGTAAGTACAACCGTTTCAGAGAGAAGAGCGGCCAATGTGACGATCTGGCTTTAAGTCGATTCGATAACAAATGACGAAAACGGACGGATTTCTCAGGTTTTTACTACATATGAACACTTCTCACATTCTCCCGTGAAACTCGGCTGCTAGTCCTCCTTTCATGTAGAATCTTAAGGGCCTAGCTCATGTCCAAGGCATCAAAGGCAGCTTAAATGTCAATAATCGGTACCTTTAACTTGAATTGTACTACTTCTTACTGGCTAATACATCAACTTAGAAGTTTCATCTGTGTTCTACTATGGTGCTTTTAGTGTCTTCGCATACCGCAGCACGCGACATTGCTTTGCAGACTATAAGTACAACCGTTTCAGAGAGAAGAGCGGCCAATGTGACGATCTGGCTTTAAGTCGATTCGATAACAAATGACGAAAACGGACGGATTTCTCAGGTTTTTACTACATATGAACACTTTTCACATTCTCCCGTGCAACTCGGCTGCTACTCCTCCTTTCATCCAGAATCTTAAGGTCCAAGCTCATATCCAAGGCACCAAAGCCAGCTACAAAGTCAATAATCGATACCTAAAACTTGAACTGTCCTACTTCTTACTGGCTATTACATCATCTTAGAAGCTTCATATGTGTTCTACTATGGTGCTTTTAGTGTCTCCGCATACCGCAGCACGCGACATAGCTTTGCAGACGATAAGTACAACCGTTTCAGAGAGAAGAGCGGCCAATGTGACGATGTGGCTTTAAGTCGATTCGATAACAAGTGACGAAAACGGACGGATTTCTCAGGTTGGTTTTTACTACATATGGACACTTTTCACATTCTCCCGTGCAACGCGGCTGCTAGTCCTCCTTTCATGCAGAATCTTAAGGTCCTAGCTCATGTCCAAGGCACCAAAGCCAGCTAAAAAGTCAATAAACGATACCTAAAACTTGAATTGTACTACTTCTTACTGGCTATTACATCAACTTAGAAGCTTCATCTGTGTTCTACTATGGTGCTTTTAGTTTCTCCGCATACCGCAGCACGCGACACAGCTTTGCAGACGATAATTACAACCGTTTCAGAGAGAAGAGCGTCCAATGTGACAATCAGGCTTTAAGTCGATTCGATAACAAATGACGAAAACGGACGGATTTCTCAGGTTTTTACTACATATGAACACTTTTCACATTCTCCCGTGCAACTCGGCTGCTACTCCTCCTTTCATCCAGAATCTTAAGGTCCTAGCTCATGTCCAAGGCACCAAAGCCAGCTAAAAAGTCAATAATCGATTCCTAAAACTTGAACTGTCCTACTTCTTACTGGCTATTACATCATCTTAGAAGCTTCATATGTGTTCTACTATGGTGCTTTTAGTGTTTCCGCATACCGCAGCACGCGACATAGCTTTGCAGACGATAAATACAACCGTTTCAGAGAGAAGAGCGGCCAATGTGACGATCTGGCTTTAAGTCGATTCGATAACAAATGACGAAAACGGACGGATTTCTCAGGTTTTTACTACATATAAACACTTTTCACATTCTCCTGTGTAACTCGGCTGCTAGTGCTCTTTCATGTAGAATCTTAAGGTCTTAGCTGATGTCCAAGGCTCCAAAGCCAGCTAAAAAGTCAATAATCAGTAGCTAAAACGTGAATTGTACTACATCTTACTGGCTATTCCATCAACTTAGAAGCTTCATCTGTGTTCTACTATGGTGCTTTTAGTGTCTCCGCATACCGCAGCATGCGACATAGCTTTGCAGACGATAAGTACAACCGTTTCGGAGGGAAGAGCGGCCAATGTGACGATCTGGCTTTAAGTCGATTCGATAACAAATGACGAAAACGGACGGATTTCTCAGGTTTTTACTACATATGAACACTTTTCACATTCTCCTGGGCAACTCGGCTGCTAGTCCTCCTTTCATGCAGAATCTTAAGGTCCTAGCTCATGTCCAAGGCACCAAATCCATCTAAGAAGTCAATAATCGATACCTTAAACTTGAATTGTACTACTTCTTACTGGTTATTACATCAACTTAGAAGCTTCATCTATGTTCCAATATGGTGCTTTTAATGTCTCCGCATACCGCAGCACGCGACATAGCTTTGCAGACGATAAGTACAACCGTTTCAGAGAGAAGACCGGCCTATGTGACGATCTAGCTTTAAGTCGATTCGATAACAAATGACGAAAATGGACGGATTTCTCAGGTTTTTACTACATATGAACACTTTTCACATTCTCCCGTGCAACTCGGCTGCTAGTTCTCCTTTCATGCAGAATCTTAAGGTCCTAGCTCATGTCCAAGTCACCAAATCCATCTAAGAAGTCGATACGATACCTTAAACTTGAATTGTACTACTTCTTACTGGCTATTACATCATCATAGAAGCTTCATATGTGTTCTACTATGGTGCTTTTAGTGTCTCCGCATACCGCAGCACGCGACGTAGCTTTGTAGACGATAAGTACAACCGTTTCAGAGAGAAGAGCGGCCAATGTGACGATCTGGCTTTAAGTCGATTCGATAACAAATGACGAAAACGGACGGATTTCTCAGGTTTTTACTACATATGAACACATCTCACATTCTCCCGTGAAACTCGGCTGCTAGTCCTCCTTTCATGTAGAATCTTAAGGGCCTAGCTCATGTCCAAGGCATCAAAGCCAGCTTAAAAGTCAATAATCGGTACCTTTAACTTGAATTGTACTACTTCTTACTGGCTAATACATCAACTTAGAAGTTTCATCTGTGTTCTACTATGGTGCTTTTAGTGTCTTCGCATACCGCAGCACATGACATTGCTTTGCAGACGATAAGTACAACCGTTTCAGAGAGAAGAGCGGCCAATGTGACAATCTGGCTTTAAGTCGATTCGATAACAAATGACGAAAACGGACGGATTTCTCAGGTTTTTACTACATATGAACACTTTTCACATTCTCCCGTGCAACTCGGCTGCTACTCCTCCTTTCATCCAGAATCTTAAGGTCCAAGCTCATCTCCAAGGCACCAAAGCCAGCTACAAAGTCAATAATCGATACCTAAAACTTGAACTGTCCTACTTCTTACTGGCTATTACATCATCTTAGAAGCTTCATATGTGTTCTACTATGGTGCTTTTAGTGTCTCCGAATACCGCAGCACGCGACATAGCTTTGCAGACGATAAGTACAACCGTTTCAGAGAGAAGAGCGGCCAATGTGACGATGTGGCTTTAAGTCGATTCGATAACAAGTGACGAAAACGGACGGATTTCTCAGGTTGGTTTTTACTACATATGGACACTTTTCACATTCTCCCGTGCAACGCGGCTGCTAGTCCTCCTTTCATGCAGAATCTTAAGGTCCTAGCTCATGTCCAAGGCACCAAAGCCAGCTAAAAAGTCAATAAACGATACCTAAAACTTGAATTGTACTACTTCTTACTGGCTATTACATCAACTTAGAAGCTTCATCTGTGTTCTACTATGGTGCTTTTAGTTTCTCCGCATACCGCAGCACGCGACACAGCTTTGCAGACGATAATTACAACCGTTTCAGAGAGAAGAGCGTCCAATGTGACAATCAGGCTTTAAGTCGATTCGATAACAAATGACGAAAACGGACGGATTTCTCAGGTTTTTACTACATATGAACACTTTTCACATTCTCCCGTGCAACTCGGCTGCTACTCCTCCTTTCATCCAGAATCTTAAGGTCCTAGCTCATCTCCAAGGCACCAAAGCCAGCTAAAAAGTCAATAATCGATACCTAAAACTTGAACTGTCCTACTTCTTACTGGCTATTACATCATCTTAGAAGCTTCATATGTGTTCTACTATGGTGCTTTTAGTGTTTCCGCATACCGCAGCACGCGACATAGCTTTGCAGACGATAAATACAACCGTTTCAGAGAGAAGAGCGGCCAATGTGACGATCTGGCTTTAAGTCGATTCGATAACAAATGACGAAAACGGACGGATTTCTCAGGTTGGTTTTTACTACATATGGACCCTTTTCACATTCTCCCGTGCAACTCGGCTGCTAGTCCTCCTTTCATGCAGAATCTTAAGGTCCTAGCTCATGTCCAAGGCACCAAAGCCAGCTAAAACGTCAATAAACGATACCTAAAACTTGAATTGTACTACTTCTTACTGGCTATTACATCAACTTAGAAGCTTCATCTGTGTTCTACTATGGTGCTTTTAGTTTCTCCGCATACCGCAGCACGCGACACAGCTTTGCAGACGATAATTACAACCGTTTCAGAGAGAAGAGCGTCCAATGTGACAATCAGGCTTTAAGTCGATTCGATAACAAATGACGAAAACGGACGGGTTTCTCAGGTTTTTACTACATATGAACACTTTTCACATTCTCCCGTGCAACTCGGCTGCTACTCCTCCTTTCATCCAGAATCTTAAGGTCCTACCTCATCTCCAAGGCACCAAAGCCAGCTAAAAAGTCAATAATCGATACCTAAAACTTGAACTGTCCTACTTCTTACTGGCTATTACATCATCTTAGAAGCTTCATATGTGTTCTACTATGGTGCTTTTAGTGTTTCCGCATACCGCAGCACGCGACATAGCTTTGCAGACGATAAGTACAACCGTTTCAGAGAGAAGAGCGGCCAATGTGACGATCTGGCTTTAAGTCGATTCGCTAACAAATGACGAAAACGAACGGATTTCTCAGGTTTTTACTACATATGAACACTTTACTCATTGTCCCGTGCAACTCGGCTGCTAGTCCTCCTGCATGTAATATCTTAAGTTCCTAGCTCATGTCCAAGGCACCAAACAAGGGTAAAAAGTCAATAACCGATTCCTAAAACTTGAATTGTACTATTTCTTACTGGCTATTACATCATCTTAGAAGCTACATCTGTGTTCTACTATGGTGCTTTTAGTGTCTCCGAATACCGCAGTACGCGACATAGTTTTGCAGACGATAAATACAACCGTTTCAGAGAGCAGAGCGGCCAATGTGACGATTTGGCTTTAAGTCGATTCGATAAAAATGACGAAAACGGACGGATTTCTCAGGTGTTTCCTCTATTTGAACACTTTTCACATTCTCCCGTGCAACTCGGCTGCTTGTCCTCCTTTCATGCAGAATCTTAAGGTCCTAGCTCATGTCCAAGGCACCAAAGCCAGCTAAAAAGTCAATAATCGATACCTAAAACTTGAATTGTACTACTTCTTACTGGCTATTACATCAACTTAGAAGCTTCATCTGTGTTCTACTATGGTGCTTTTAGTGTCACCGCATAGCGCAGCACGCGACATAGCATTGCAGACGATAAGTACAACCGTTTCAGAGAGAAGAGCGGCCAATGTGACAATCTGGCTTTAAGTCGATTCGATAACAAATGACAAAAACGGACGGATTTCTCAGGTTCTTACTACATATGAACACTTTTCAAATTCTCCCATGCAACTCGGCTGCTAGTCCTCCTTTCATGCAGAATCTTAAGGTCCTAGCTCATGTCCAAGGCATCAAAGCCAGCTAAAAAGTCAATAATCGATACCTAAAACTTGAATTGTACTACTTCTTACTGGCTATTACATCAACTTAGAAGCTTCATCTGTGTTCCACTAGGGTGATTTTAGTGTCCCCGCATGCCGCAGCACGCGACATAGCTTTGCAGACGATAAGTACAACCGTTTCAGAGAGAAGAGCAGCCAATGTGACGATCTGGCTTTAAGTCGATTCGATAACAAATGACGAAAACGGACGGATTTCTCAGGTTTTTACTACATATAAACACTTTTCACATTCTCCTGTGTAACTCGGCTGCTAGTCCTCCTTTCATGCAGAATCTTAAGGTCCTAGCTCATGTCCAAGGCTCCAAGGCCAGCTAAAAAGTCAATAATCAGTAGCTAAAACTTGAATTGTACTACATCTTACTGGCTATTACATCAACTTAGAAGCTTCATCTGTGTTCTACTATGGTGCTTTTAGTGTCTCCGCATACCGCAGCATGCGACATAGAATTGCAGACGATAAGTACAACCGTTTCGGAGGGAAGAGCAGCCAATGTGACAATCTGGCTTTAAGTCGATTCGATAACAAATGACGAAAACGGACGGATTTCTCAGGTTTTTACTACATATCAACACTTTTCACATTCTCCTGTGTAACTCGGCTGCTAGTCCTCTTTTCATGCAGAATCTTAAGGTCCTAGCTCATGTCCAAGGCACCAAAGCCAGCTAAAAAGTCAATAATCAGTAACTAAAACTTGAATTGTACTACTTCTTACTGGCTATTACATCAACTTGGAAGTGTCATCTGTGTTCTACTATGTTTCTTTTAGTGTCTCTGCATAGCGCAGCACGCGACATAGCACTGCACACGATAAGTACAACCGTTTCAGAGATAAGAGTGGCCAATGTGACGATCTGGCTTTAAGTCGATTCGATAACAAATGACGAAAACGGACGGATTTCTCAGGTTGTTACTACATATGAACACTTTTCATATTGTCGCGTGCAACTCGGCAGCTAGTCCTCTTTTCATGCAGAATCTTAAAGTCCTAGCTCATGTCCAAGTCACCAAATCCATCTAAGACGTCGATACGATACCTTAAACTTGAATTGTACTACTTCTTACTGGCTATTACATCATCATAGAAGCTTCATATGTGTTCTACTATGGTGCTTTTAGTGTCTCCGCATACCGCAGCACGCGACATAGCTTTGCAGACGGTAAGTACAACCGTTTCAGAGAGAAGAGCGGCCAATGTGACGATCTGGCTTTAAGTCGATTCGCTAACAAATGACGAGAACGAACGGATTTCTCAGGTTTTTACTACATATGAACACTTTACACATTGTCCCGTGCAACTCGGCTGCTAGTCCTCCTGCATGTAAAATCTTAAGTTCCTAGCTCATGTCCAAGGCACCAAACAAGGGTAAAAAGTCAATAACCGATTCCTAAAACTTGAATTGTACTATTTCTTACTGGCTATTACATCATCTTAGAAGCTACATCTGTGTTCTACTATGGTGCTTTTAGTGTCTCCGAATACCGCAGTACGCGACATAGTTTTGCAGACGATAAATACAACCGTTTTAGAGAGCAGAGCGGCCAATGTGACGATTTGGCTTTAAGTCGTTTCGATAAAAATGACGAAAACGGACGGATTTCTCAGGTTTTTACTCTATTTGAACACTTTTCACATTCTCCCGTGCAACTCGGCTGCTTGTCCTCCTTTCATGCAGAATCTTAAGGTCCTAGCTCATGTCCAAGGCACCAAAGCCAGCTAAAAAGTCAATAATCGATACCTAAAACTTGAATTGTACTACTTCTTACTAGCTATTACATCAACTTAGAAGCTTCATCTGTGTTCTACTATGGTGCTTTTAGTGTCACCGCATAGCGCAGCACGCGACATAGCATTGCAGACGATAAGTACAACCGTTTCAGAGAGAAGAGCGGCCAATGTGACAATCTGGCTTTAAGTCGATTCGATAACAAATGACAAAAACGGACGGATTTCTCAGGTTCTTACTACATATGAACACTTTTCAAATTCTCCCATGCAACTCGGCTGCTAGTCCTCCTTTCATGCAGAATCTTAAGGTCCTAGCTCATGTCCAAGGCATCAAAGCCAGCTAAAAAGTCAATAATCGATACCTAAAACTTGAATTGTACTACTTCTTACTGGCTATTACATCAACTTAGAAGCTTCATCTGTGTTCCACTAGGGTGATTTTAGTGTCCCCGCATGCCGCAGCACGCGACATAGCTTTGCAGACGATAAGTACAACCGTTTCAGAGAGAAGAGCGGCCAATGTGACGATCTGGCTTTAAGTCGATTCGATAACAAATGACGAAAACGGACGGATTTCTCAGGTTTTTACTACATATAAACACTTTTCACATTCTCCTGTGTAACTCGGCTGCTAGTCCTCCTTTCATGCAGAATCTTAAGGTCCTAGCTCATGTCCAAGGCTCCAAGGCCAGCTAAAAAGTCAATAATCAGTGGCTAAAACTTGAATTGTACTACATCTTACAGGCTATTACATCAACTTAGAAGCTTCATCTGTGTTCTACTATGGTGCTTTTAGTGTCTCCGCATACCGCAGCATGCGACATAGCATTGCAGACGATAAGTACAACTGTTTCGGAGGGAAGAGCAGCCAATGTGACGATCTGGCTTTAAGTCGATTCGATAACAAATGACGAAAACGGACGGATTTCTCAGGCTTTTACTACATATAAACACTTTTCACATTCTCCTGTGTAACTCGGCTGCTAGTCCTCTTTTCATGCAGAATCTTAAGGTCCTAGCTCATGTCCAAGGCACCAAAGCCAGCTAAAAAGTCAATAATCAGTAACTAAAACTTGAATTGTACTACTTCTTACTGGCTATTACATCAACTTGGAAGTGTCATCTGTGTTCTACTATGTTTCTTTTAGTGTCTCTGCATAGCGCAGCACGCGACATAGCACTGCACACGATAAGTACAACCGTTTCAGAGAGAAGAGTGGCCAATGTGACGATCTGGCTTTAAGTCGATTCGATAACAAATGACGAAAACAGACGGATTTCTCAGGTTGTTACTACATATGAACACTTTTCATATTGTCGCGTGCAACTCGGCAGCTAGTCCTCTTTTCATGCAGAATCTTAAAGTCCTAGCTCATGTCCAAGTCACCAAATCCATCTAAGACGTCGATACGATACCTTAAACTTGAATTGTACTACTTCTTACTGGCTATTACATCATCATAGAAGCTTCATATGTGTTCTACTATGGTGCTTTTAGTGTCTCCGCATACCGCAGCACGCGACATAGCTTTGCAGACGGTAAGTACAACCGTTTCAGAGAGAAGAGCGGCCAATGTGACGATCTGGCTTTAAGTCGATTCGATAACAAATGACGAAAACGGACGGATTTCTCAGGTTTTTACTACATATGAACACTTCTCACATTCTCCCGTGAAACTCGGCTGCTACTCCTCCTTTCATGTAGAATCTTAAGGGCCTAGCTCATGTCCAAGGCATCAAAGCCAGCTTAAAAGTCAATAATCGGTACGTTTAACTTGAATTGTACTACTTCTTACTGGCTAATACATCAACTTAGAAGTTTCATCTGTGTTCTACTATGGTGCTTTTAGTGTCTCCGCATACCGCAGCACGCGACATTGCTTTGCAGACGATAAGTACAACCGTTTCAGAGAGAAGAGCGGCCAATGTGACGATCTGGCTTTAAGTCGATTCGATAACAAATGACGAAAACGGACGGATTTCTCAGGTTTTTACTACATATGAACACTTTTCACATTCTCCCGTGCAACTAGGCTGCTACTCCTCCTTTCATCCAGAATCTTAAGGTCCAAGCTCATCTCCAAGGCACCAAAGCCAGCTAAAAAGTCAATAAACGATACCTAAAACTTGAATTGTACTACTTCTTACTGGCTATTACATCAACTTAGAAGCTTCATCTGTGTTCTACTATGGTGCTTTTAGTTTCTCCGCATACCGCAGCACGCGACACAGCTTTGCAGACGATAATTACAACCGTTTCAGAGAGAAGAGCGGCCAATGTGACAATCAGGCTTTAAGTCGATTCGATAACAAATGACGAAATCGGACGGATTTCTCAGGTTTTTACTACATATGAACACTTTTCACATTCTCCCGTGCAACTCGGCTGCTACTCCTCCTTTCATCCAGAATCTTAAGGTCCTACATCATCTCCAAGGCACCAAAGCCAGCTAAAAAGTCAATAATCGATACCTAAAACTTGAACTGTCCTACTTCTTACTGGCTATTACATCATCTTAGAAGCTTCATAAGTGTTCTACTATGGTGCTTTTAGTGTTTCCGCATACCGCAGCACGCGACATAGCTTTGCAGACGATAAGTACAACCGTTTCAGAGAGAAGAGCGGCCAATGTGACGATCTGGCTTTAAGTCGATTCGATAACAAATGACGAAAACGGACGGATTTCTCAGGTTTTTACTACATATAAACACTTTTCACATTCTCCTGTGTAACTCGGCTGCTAGTCCTCCTTTCATGCAGAATCTTAAGGTCCTAGCTCATGTCCAAGGCTCCAAGGCCAGCTAAAAAGTCAATAATCAGTAGCTAAAACTTGAATTGTACTACATCTTACTGGCTATTACATCAACTTAGAAGCTTCATCTGTGTTCTACTATGGTGCTTTTAGTGTCTCCGCATACCGCAGCATGCGACATAGCTTTGCAGACGATAAGTACAACCGTTTCGGAGGGAAGAGCAGCCAATGTGACGATCTGGCTTTAAGTCGATTCGCTAACAAATGACGAAAACGGACGGATTTCTCAGGTTTTTACTACATATAAACACTTTTCACATTCTCCTGTGTAACTCGGCTGCTAGTCCTCTTTTCATGCAGAATCTTAAGGTCCTAGCTCATGTCCAAGGCACCAAAGCCAGCTAAAAAGTCAATAATCAGTAACTAAAACTTGAATTGTACTACTTGTTACTGGCTATTACATCAACTTGGAAGTGTCATCTGTGTTCTACTATGTTGCTTTTAGTGTCTCTGCATAGCGCAGCACGTGACATAGCTCTGCACACGATAAGTACAACCGTTTCAGAGAGAAGAGTAGCCAATGTGACGATCTGGCTTTAAGTCGATTCGATAACAATTGACGAAAACGGACGGATTTCTCAGGTTTTTACTACATATGAACACTTTTCACATTCTCCCGTGCAACTCGGCTGCTAGTCCTCCTTTCATGCCGAATCTTAAGGTCCTAGCTCATGTCCAAGGCACCAAAGCCAGCTAAAAAGTCAATAATCGATACCTAAAACTTGAAGTGTACTACTTCTTACTGGCTATTACACCAACTTAGAAGCTTCATCTGTGTTCTACGATGGTGCTTTTAGTGTCTCCGCATACCGCATCACGCGACATAGCTTTGCAGACGATAAGTACAACCGTTTCAGAGAGAAGAGCAGCCAATGTGACGATCTGGCTTTAAGTCGATTCGATAACAAATGACGAAAACGGACGGATTTCTCAGGTTTTTACTACATATGAACACTTTTCACATTCTCCCGTGCAACTCGGCTGCTAGTCCTCCTTTCATGCAGAATCTTAAGGTAACAGCTCATGTCCAAGGCACCAAAGCCAGCTATAAAGTCAATAATCGATACCTAAAACTTGAATTGTACTACTTCTTACTGTCTATTACATCATCATAGAGGCTTCATCTGTGTTCTACTATGGTGCTTTTAGTGTCTCCGCATACCGCAGCACGCGACATAGCTTTGCAGACGATAAGTACAACCGTTTCAGAGAGAAGAGCTTCCAATGTGACGATCTGACGAGTCGATAACAAATGACGAAAACGGACGGATTTCTCGGGTTTTTACTACATATGAACACTTTCCACATTCTCCCGTGCAACTCGGCTGCTACCCCTCCTTTCATGCAGAAACTTATGTTCCAAGCTCATCTCCAAGGCACCAAAGCTAGCTAAAAATTCAATAATCGATACCTAAAACTTGAATTGTACTACTTCTTACTATCTATTACATCATCTTAGAAGCTTCATATGTGTTCTACTATGGTGCTTTTAGTGTTTCCGCATACCGCAGCACGCGACATAGCTTTGCAGACGATAAGTACAACCGTTTCAGAGAGCAGAGCGGCCAATGTGACGATTTGGCTTTAAGTCGATTCGATAAAAATGACGAAAACGGACGGATTTCTCAGGTTTTTACTCTATTTGAACACTTTTCACATTCTCCCGTGCTACTCGGCTGCTTGTCCTCCTTTCATGCAGAATCTTAAGGTCCTAGCTCATGTCCAAGGCACCAAAGCCAGCTAAAAAGTCAATAATCGATACCTAAAACTTGAATTGTACTACTTCTTACTGGCTATTACATCAACTTAGAAGCTTCATCTGTGTTCTACTATGGTGCTTTTAGTGTCACCGCATAGCGCAGCACGCGACATAGCATTGCAGACGATAAGTACAACCGTTTCAGAGAGAAGAGCGGCCAATGTGACGATCTGGCTTTAAGTCGATTCGATAACAAATGACGAAAACGGACGGATTTCTCAGGTTTTTACTACATATGAACACTTTTCAAATTCTCCCATGCAACTCGGCTGCTAGTCCTCCTTTCATGCAGAATCTTAAGGTCCTAGCTCATGTCCAAGGCATCAAAGCCAGCTAAAAAGTCAATAATCGATACCTAAAACTTGAATTGTACTACTTCTTACTGGCTATTACATCAACTTAGAAGCTTCATCTGTGTTCCACTAGGGTGATTTTAGTGTCCCCGCATGCCGCAGCACGCGACATAGCTTTGCAGACGATAAGTACAACCGTTTCAGAGAGAAGAGCGGCCAATGTGACGATCTGGCTTTAAGTCGATTCCATAACAAATGACGAAAACGGACGGATTTCTCAGGTTTTTACTACATATAAACACTTTTCACATTCTCCTGTGTAACTCGGCTGCTAGTCCTCCTTTCATGCAGAATCTTAAGGTCCTAGCTCACGTCCAAGGCTCCAAGGCCAGCTAAAAAGTCAATAATCAGTAGCTAAAACTTGAATTGTACTACATCTTACTGGCTATTACATCAACTTAGAAGCTTCATCTGTGTTCTACTATGCGCTTTTACTGTCTCCGCATACCGCAGCATGCGACATAGCTTTGCAGACGATAAGTACAACCGTTTCGGAGGGAAGAGCAGCCAATGTGACGATCTGGCTTTAAGTCGATTCGATAACAAATGACGAAAACGGACGGATTTCTCAGGTTTTTACTACATATAAACACTTTTCACATTCTCCTGTGTAACTCGGCTGCTAGTCCTCTTTTCATGCAGAATCTTAAGGTCCTTGCTCATGTCCAAGGCACCAAAGCCAGCTAAAAAGTCAATAATCGATACCTAAAACTTGAAGTGTACTACTTCTTACTGGCTATTACACCAACTTAGAAGCTTCATCTGTGTTCTACTATGGTGCTTTTAGTGTCTCCGCATACCGCATCACGCGACATAGCTTTGCAGACGATAAGTACAACCGTTTCAGAGAGAAGAGCAGCCAATGTGACGATCTGGCTTTAAGTCGATTCGATAACAAATGACGAAAACGGACGGATTTCTCAGGTTTTTACTACATATGAACACTTTTCATATTCTCCCGTGCAACTCGGCTGCTAGTCCTCCTTTCATGCAGAATCTTAAGGTCCTAGCTCATGTCCAAGGCTCCAAAGCCAGCTATAAAGTCAATAATCGATACCTAAAACTTGAATTGTACTACTTCTTACTGGCTATTACATCATCATAGAGGCTTCATCTGTGTTCTACTATGGTGCTTTTAGTGTCTCCGCATACCGCAGCACGTGACATAGCTTTGCAGACGATAAGTACAACCGTTTCAGAGAGAAGAGCTTCCAATGTGACGATCTGGCGAGTCGATAACAAATGACGAAAACGGACGGATTTCTCAGGTTTTTACTACATATGAACACTTTCCACATTCTCCCGTGCAACTCGGCTGCTACTCCTCCTTTCATGCAGAATCTTATGTTCCAAGCTCATCTCCAAGGCACCAAAGCTAGCTAAAAAGTCAATAATCGATACCTAAAACTTGAATTGGACTACTTCTTACTGGCTATTACATCTTCTTAGAAGCTTCATATGTGTTCTACTATGGTGCTTTTAGTGTCTCCGCATACCGCAGCACGCGACATAGCTTTGCAGACGATAAGTACAACCGTTTCAGAGAGAAGAGCGGCCAATGTGACGATCTGGCTTTAAGTCGATTCGATAACAAATGACGAAAACGTACGGATTTCTCAGGTTTTTAGTACATATAAACACTTTTCACATTCTCTTGTGTAACTCGGCTGCTAGAGCTCTTTCATGTAGAATCTTAAGGTCCTAGCTCATGTCCAAGGCTCCAAAGCCAGCTAAAAAGTCAATAATCAGTAGCTAAAACTTGAATTGTACTACATCTTACTGGCTATTACATCAACTTAGAAGCTTCATCTGTGTTCTACTATGGTGCTTTTAGTGTCTCCGCATACCGCAGCATGCGACATAGCTTTGCAGACGATAAGTACAACCGTTTCGGAGGGAAGAGCGGCCAATGTGACGATCTGGCTTTAAGTCGATTCGATAACAAATGACGAAAACGGTCGGATTTCTCAGGTTTTTACTACATATGAACACTTTTCACATTCTCCTGGGCAACTCGGCTGCTAGTCCTCCTTTCATGCAGAATCTTAAGGTCCTAGCTCATGTCCAAGGCACCAAATCCATCTAAGAAGTCAATAATCGATACCTTAAACTTGAAGTGTACTACTTCTTACTGGCTATTACATCAAGTTAGAAGCTTCATTTGTGTTCTACTATGGTGCTTTTAGTGTCTCCGCATACCGCATCACGCGACATAGCTTTGCAGGCGATAAGTACAACCGTTTCAGAGAGAAAAGCGGCCAATGTGACGATCGGGCTTTAAGTCGATTCGATAACAAATGACGAAAACGGACGGATTTCTCAGGTTTTTACTACATATGAACACATTTCACATTCTCCCGTGCAACGCGACTTCTAGTCCTCCTTTCATGCAGAATCCTAAGGTCCTAGCTCATGTCCAAGGCACCAAATCCATCTAAGAAGTCAATAATCGATACCTTAAACTTGAAGTGTACTACTTCTTACTGGCTATTACATCAACTTAGAAGCTTCATCTGTGTTCTACTATGGTGCTTTTAGTTTCTCCGCATACCGCAGCACGCGACACAGCTTTGCAGACGATAAGTACAACCGTTTCAGAGAGAAGAGCGGCCAATGTGACAATCAGGCTTTAAGTCGATTCGATAACAAATGACGAAAACGGACGGATTTCTCAGGTTTTTACTACATATAAACACTTTTCACATTCTCCTGTGTAACTCGGCTGCTAGTCCTCCTTTCATGCAGAATCTTAAGGTCCTAGCTCATGTCCAAGTCTCCAAGGCCAGCTAAAAAGTCAATAATCAGTAGCTAAAACTTGAATTGTACTACATCTTACTGGCTATTACATCAACTTAGAAGTTTCATCTGTGTTCTACTATGGTGCTTTTAGTGTCTCCGCATACCGCAGCATGCGACATAGCTTTGCAGACGATAAGTACAACCGTTTCGGAGGGAAGAGCAGCCAATGTGACGATCTGGCTTTAAGTCGATTCGATAACAAATGACGAAAACGGACGGATTTCTCAGGTTTTTACTACATATAAACACTTTTCACATTCTCCTGTGTAACTCGGCTGCTAGTCCTCTTTTCATGCAGAATCTTAAGGTCCTAGCTCATGTCCAAGGCACCAAAGCCAGCTAAAAAGTCAATAATCGATACCTAAAACTTGAAGTGTACTACTTCTTACTGGCTATTACACCAACTTAGAAGCTTCATCTGTGTTCTACGATGGTGCTTTTAGTGTCTCCGCATACCGCATCACGCGACATAGCTTTGCAGACGATAAGTACAACCGTTTCAGAGAGAAGAGCAGCCAATGTGACGATCTGGCTTTAAGTCGATTCGATAACAAATGACGAAAACGGACGGATTTCTCAGGTTTTTACTACATATGAACACTTTTCACATTCTCCCGTGCAACTCGGCTGCTAGTCCTCCTTTCATGCAGAATCTTAAGGTAACAGCTCATGTCCAAGGCACCAAAGCCAGCTATAAAGTCAATAATCGATACCTAAAACTTGAATTGTACTACTTCTTACTGGCTATTACATCATCATAGAGGCTTCATCTGTGTTCTACTATGGTGCTTTTAGTGTCTCCGCATACCGCAGCACGCGACATAGCTTTGCAGACGATAAGTACAACCGTTTCAGAGAGAAGAGCTTCCAATGTGACGATCTGGCGAGTCGATAACAAATGACGAAAACGGACGGATTTCTCGGGTTTTTACTACATATGAACACTTTCCACATTCTCCCGTGCAACTCGGCTGCTACCCCTCCTTTCATGCAGAATCTTATGTTCCAAGCTCATCTCCAAGGCACCAAAGCTAGCTAAAAAGTCAATAATCGATACCTAAAACTTGAATTGTACTACTTCTTACTGGCTATTACATCATCTTAGAAGCTTCATATGTGTTCTACTATGGTGCTTTTAGTGTTTCCGCATACCGCAGCACGCGACATAGCTTTGCAGACGATAAGTACAACCGTTTCAGAGAGAAGAGCGGCCAATGTGACGATCTGGCTTTAAGTCGATTCGCTAACAAATGACGAAAACGAACGGATTTCTCAGGTTTTTACTACATATGAACACTTTACACATTGTCCCGTGCAACTCGGCTGCTAGTCCTCCTGCATGTAAAATCTTAAGTTCCTAGCTCATGTCCAAGGCACCAAACAAGGGTAAAAATTCAATAACCGATTCCTAAAACTTGAATTGTACTATTTCTTACTGGCTATTACATCATCTTAGAATTACATCTGTGTTCTACTATGGTGCTTTTAGTGTCTCCGAATACCGCAGTACGCGACATAGTTTTGCAGACGATAAATACAACCGTTTCAGAGAGCAGAGCGGCCAATGTGACGATTTGGCTTTAAGTCGATTCGATAAAAATGACGAAAACGGACGGATTTCTCAGGTTTTTACTCTATTTGAACACTTTTCACATTCTCCCGTGCTACTCGGCTGCTTGTCCTCCTTTCATGCAGAATCTTAAGGTCCTAGCTCATGTCCAAGGCACCAAAGCCAGCTAAAAAGTCAATAATCGATACCTAAAACTTGAATTGTACTACTTCTTACTGGCTATTACATCAACTTAGAAGCTTCATCTGTGTTCTACTATGGTGCTTTTAGTGTCACCGCATAGCGCAGCACGCGACATAGCATTGCAGACGATAAGTACAACCGTTTCAGAGAGAAGAGCGGCCAATGTGACGATCTGGCTTTAAGTCGATTCGATAACAAATGACGAAAACGGACGGATTTCTCAGGTTTTTACTACATATGAACACTTTTCAAATTCTCCCATGCAACTCGGCTGCTAGTCCTCCTTTCATGCAGAATCTTAAGGTCCTAGCTCATGTCCAAGGCATCAAAGCCAGCTAAAAAGTCAATAATCGATACCTAAAACTTGAATTGTACTACTTCTTACTGGCTATTACATCAACTTAGAAGCTTCATCTGTGTTCCACTAGGGTGATTTTAGTGTCCCCGCATGCCGCAGCACGCGACATAGCTTTGCAGACGATAAGTACAACCGTTTCAGAGAGAAGAGCGGCCAATGTGACGATCTGGCTTTAAGTCGATTCCATAACAAATGACGAAAACGGTCGGATTTCTCAGGTTTTTACTACATATAAACACTTTTCACATTCTCCTGTGTAACTCGGCTGCTAGTCCTCCTTTCATGCAGAATCTTAAGGTCCTAGCTCATGTCCAAGGCTCCAAGGCCAGCTAAAAAGTCAATAATCAGTAGCTAAAACTTGAATTGTACTACATCTTACTGGCTATTACATCATCATAGAGGCTTCATCTGTGTTCTACTATGGTGCTTTTAGTGTCTCCGCATACCGCAGCACGTGACATAGCTTTGCAGACGATAAGTACAACCGTTTCAGAGAGAAGAGCTTCCAATGTGACGATCTGGCGAGTCGATAACAAATGACGAAAACGGACGGATTTCTCAGGTTTTTACTACATATGAACACTTTCCACATTCTCCCGTGACACTCGGCTGCTACTCCTCCTTTCATGCAGAATCTTATGTTCCAAGCTCATCTCCAAGGCACCAAAGCTAGCTAAAAAGTCAATAATCGATACCTAAAACTTGAATTGTACTACTTCTTACTGGCTATTACATCTTCTTAGAAGCTTCATATGTGTTCTACTATGGTGCTTTTAGTGTCTCCGCATACCGCAGCACGCGACATAGCTTTGCAGACGATAAGTACAACCGTTTCAGAGAGAAGAGCGGCCAATGTGACGATCTGGCTTTAAGTCGATTCGATAACAAATGACGAAAACGGACGGATTTCTCAGGTTTTTAGTACATATAAACACTTTTCACATTCTCTTGTGTAACTCGGCTGCTAGAGCTCTTTCATGTAGAATCTTAAGGTCCTAGCTCATGTCCAAGGCTCCAAAGCCAGCTAAAAAGTCAATAATCAGTAGCTAAAACTTGAATTGTACTACATCTTACTGGCTATTACATCAACTTAGAAGCTTCATCTGTGTTCTACTATGGTGCTTTTAGTGTCTCCGCATACCGCAGCATGCGACATAGCTTTGCAGACGATAAGTACAACCGTTTCGGAGGGAAGAGCAGCCAATGTGACGATCTGGCTTTAAGTCGATTTGATAACAAATGACGAAAACGGTCGGATTTCTCAGGTTTTTACTACATATGAACACTTTTCACATTCTCCTGTGCAACTCGGCTGCTAATCCTCCTTTCATGCAGAATCTTAAGGTCCTAGCTCATGTCCAAGGCACCAAATCCATCTAAGAAGTCAACAATCGATACCTTAAACTTGAAGTGTACTACTTCTTACTGGCTATTACATCAAGTTAGAAGCATCATCTGTGTTCTACTATGGTGCTTTTAGTGTCTCCGCATACCGCATCACGCGACATAGCTTTGCAGGCGATAAGTACAACCGTTTCAGAGAGAAAAGCGGCCAATGTGACGATCGGGCTTTAAGTCGATTCGATAACAAATGACGAAAACGGACGGATTTCTCAGGTTTTTACTACATATGAACACATTTCACATTCTCCCGTGCAACGCGACTTCTAGTCCTCCTTTCATGCAGAATCCTAAGGTCCTAGCTCATGTACAAGGCACCAAATCCATCTAAGAAGTCAATAATCGATACCTTAAACTTGAAGTGTACTACTTCTTACTGGCTATTACATCAACTTAGAAGCTTCATCTGTGTTCTACTATGGTGCTTTTAGTTTCTCCGCATACCGCAGCACGCGACACAGCTTTGCAGACGATAAGTACAACCGTTTCAGAGAGAAGAGCGGCCAATGTGACAATCAGGCTTTAAGTCGATTCGATAACAAATGACGAAAACGGACGGATTTCTCAGGTTTTTACTACATATGAACACTTTTCAAATTCTCCCGTGCAACTCGGCTGCTAGTCCTCCTTTCATGCAGAATATTAAGGTCCTAGCTCATGTCCAAGGCATCAAAGCCAGCTAAAAAGTCAATAATCGATACCTAAAACTTGAATTGTACTAGTTCTTACTGGCTATTACATCAACTTAGAAGCTTCATCTGTGTTCCAATATGGTGCTTTTAGTGTCTCCGTATACCGCAGCACGCGACATAGCTTTGCAGACGATAAGTACAACCGTTTCAGAGAGGAGAGCGGCCAATGTGACGATCTGGCTTTAAGTCGATTCGATAACAAATGACGAAAACGGACGGATTTCTCAGGTTTTTACTACATATGAACACTTTTCACATTCTCCCGTGCAACTCGGCTGCTAGTCCTCCTTTCATGCAGAATCTTAAGGTAATAGCTCATGTCCATGGCACCAAAGCCAGCTAAAAATTCAATAATCAGAAGCTAAAACTTGAATTGTACCACATCTTACTGGCTATTACATCAACTTAGATACTTCATCGGTGTTCTACTACGGTGCTTTTAGTGTCTCCGCATACCGCAACATGCGACATAGCTTTGCAGACGATAAGTACAACCGTTTCGGAGGGAAGAGCGGCCAATGTGACGATCTGGCTTTAAGTCGATTCGATAACAAATGACGAAAACGGACGGATTTCTTAGGTTTTTACTACATATGAACACTTTTCAAATTCTCCCGTGCAACTCGGATGCTAGTCCTCCTTTCATGCAGAATCTTAAGGTCCTAGCTGATGTCCAAGGCGTCAAAGCCAGCTAAAAAGTCAATAATCGATACCTAAAACTTGAATTGTACTACTTCTTACTGGCTATTACATCAACTTAGAAGCTTCATCTGTGTTCCACTATGGTGCTTTTAATGTCTCCGCATACCGCAGCACGCGACATAGCTTTGCAGACGATAAGTACAACCGTTTCAGAGAGGAGAGCGGCCAATGTGACGATCTGGCTTTAAGTCGATTCGATAACAATTGACGAAAACGGACGGATTTCTCAGGTTTTTACTACATATGAACACTTTTCACATTCTCCCATGCAACTCGGCTGCTAGTCCTCATTTCATGCAGAATCTTAAGGTAATAGCTCATGTCCAAGGCACCAAAGCCAACTAAGAAGTCAATAATCGATACCTAAAACTTGAATTGTACTACTTCTTACTGGCTATTACATCAACTTAGAAGCTTCATCTGTGTTCTACTATGGTGATTTTAGTGTCCCCGCATACCGCAGCACGCGACATAGCTTTGCAGAGGATAAGTACAACCGTTTCAGAGAGAAGAGCGGCCAATGTGACGATTTGGCTTTAAGTCGATTCGATAACAAATGACGAAAACGGACGGATTTCTCAGGTTTTTACTGCATATGAACACATTTCACATTCTCCTGTGCAACTCGGCTGCTAGTCCTCCTTTCATGCAGAATCTTAAGGTCCTAGCTCATGTCCAAGGCTCCAAAGCCAGCTAAAAAGTCAATAACCAGTAGCTAAAACTTGAATTGTACTACATCCTACTGGCTATTACATCAACTTAGAAGCTTCATCGGTGTTTTACTATGGTGCTTTTAGTGTCTCCGCATACCGCAGCATGCGACATAGCTTTGCAGACGATAAGTACAACCGTTTCAGAGAGAAGAGTGGCCAGTGTGACGATCTGCCTTTAAGTCGATTCGATAACAAATGACAAAGACGGACGGATTTCTCACGTTTTTACTACATATGAACACTTTTCACATTCTCCCGTGCAACTCGGCTGCTAGTCCTCCTTTCATGCAGAATCTTAAGGTCCTAGCTCATGTCCAAGGTACCATAGCCAACAAAAAAGTCAATAATCGATACCAAAAACTTGAATTGTACTACTTCTTACTGGCTATTACATCAACTTGGAAGTGTCATCTGTGTTCTACTATGGTGCTTTTAGTGTCTCTGCATACCGCAGCACGCGACATAGCTCTGCAGACGATAAGTACAACCGTTTCAGAGAGAAGAGCGGCCAATGTGACGATCTGGCTTTAAGTCGATTCGATAACAATTGACGAAAACGGACGGATTTCTCAGGTTTTTACTACATATGAACACTTTTCACATTCTCCCGTGCAACTCGGCTGCTAGTCCTCCTTTCATGCAGAATCATAAGGTAATAGCTCATGTCCAAGGCACCAAAGCCAGCTAAAAAGTCAATAATCGATACCTAAAACTTGAATTGTACTACTTCTTACTGGCTATTACATCAACTTAGAAGCTTCATCTGTGTTCTACTATGGTGCTTTTAGTGTCTCCGCATAGCGCAGCACGCGACATAGCATTGCAGACGATAAGTACAACCGTTTCAGAGAGAAGAGCGGCCAAAGTGACAATCTGGCTTTAAGTCGATTCGATAACAAATGACGAAAACGGACGGATTTCTCAGGTTTTTACTACATATGAACACTTTTCAAATTCTCCCGTGCAACTCGGCTGCTAGTCCTCCTTTCATGGAGAATCTTAAGGTCCTAGCTCATGTCCAAGGCATCAAAGCCAGCTAAAAAGTCAATAATCGATACCTAAAACTTGAATTATACTACTTCTTACTGGCTATTACATCAACATAGAAGCTTCATCTGTGTTCCACTATGGTGATTTTAGTGTCCTCGCATGCCGCAGCACGCGACATAGCTTTGCAGACGATAAGTACAACCGTTTCAGAGAGAAGAGCGGCCAATGTGACGATCTGGCTTTAAGTCGATTCGATAACAAATGACGAAAACTGACGGATTTCTCAGGTTTTTACTACATATGAACACTTTTCACATTCTCCTGGGCAACTCGGCTGCTAGTCCTCCTTTCATGCAGAATCTTAAGGTCCTAGCGCATGTCCAAGGCACCAAAGCCAGCTAAAATGTCAATAATCAGTAACTAAAACTTGAATTGTACTACTTCTTACTGGCTATTACATCAACTTGGAAGAGTCATCTGTGTTCTACTATGGTGCTTTTAGTGTCTCTGCATACCGCAGCACGCGACATAGCTCTGCAGACGATAAGTACAACCGTTTCCGAGAGAAGAGCGGCCAATGTGACGATCTGGCTTTAAGTCGATTCGATAACAAATGACGAAAACGGACGGATTTCTCAGGTTTTTACTACATATGAACACTTTTCACATTCTCCCGTGCAACTCGACTGCTAGTCCTCCTGTAATGCAGAATCTTAAGGTCCTAGCTCATCACCAAGGCACCAAAGCCAGCTAAAAAGTAAATAATCGATACCTAAAACTTGAATTGTATTACTTCTTACTGGCTATTACATCATCTTAGAAGCTTCATATGTGTTCTACTATGGTGCTTTTAGTGTCTCCGCATACCGCAGCATGCGACATAGCTTTGCAGACGATAAGTACAACCGTTTCGGAGACAAGAGCGGCCAATGTGACGATCTGGCTTTAAGTCGATTCGATAACAAATGACGAAAACGAACGGATTTCTCAGGTTTTTACTACATATGAACACTTTTCACATTCTCCCGTGCAACTCGGATGCTAGTCCTCCTTTCATGCAGAATCTTAAGGTCCTAGCTGATGTCCAAGGCGTCAAAGCCAGCTAAAAAGTCAATAATCGATACCTAAAACTTGAATTGTACTACTTCTTACTGGCTATTACATCAACTTAGAAGCTTCATCTGTGTTCCATAATGGTGCTTTTAGTGTCTCCGCATACCGCAGCACGCGACATAGCTTTGCAGACGATAAGTACAACCGTTTCAGAGAGGAGAGCGGCCAATGTGACGATCTGGCTTTAAGTCGATTCGATAACAATTGACGAAAACGGACGGATTTCTCAGGTTTTTACTACATATGAACACTTTTCACATTCTCCCGTGCAACTCGGCTGCTAGTCCTCCTTTCATGCAGAATCATAAATTATAGATCATGTCCAAGGCGCCAAAGCCAGCTAAAAAGTCAATAATCGATACCTAAAACTTGAATTGTACTACTTCCTACTGGCTATTACATCATCTTAGAAGCTTCATATGTGTTCTATTATGGTGCTTTTAGTGTCTCCGCATACCGCAGCTCGCGACATAGCTTTGCAGACGATAAGTACAACCGTTTCAGAGAGAAGAGCGGCCAATGTGACAATCTGGCTTTAAGTCGATTCGATAACAAATGACGAAAACGGACGGATTTCTCAGGTTGGTTTTTACTACATATGAACACTTTTCACATTCTCCCGTGCAACGCGGCTGCTAGTCCTCCTTTCATGCAGAATCTTAAGGTCCTAGCTCATGTCCAAGGCACCAAAGCCAGCTAAAAAGTCAATAATCGATACCTAAAACTTGAATTCTACTACTTCTTACTGGCTATTACATCAACTTAGAAGCTTCATCTGTGTTCTACTATGGTGCTTTTAGTTTCTCCGCATACCGCAGCACGCGACACAACTTTGCAGACGATAAGTACAACCGTTTCAGAGAGAAGAGCGGCCAATGTGACAATCAGGCTTTAAGTCGATTCGATAACAAATGACGAAAACGGACGGATTTCTCAGGTTTGTACTACATATGACCACTTTTCACATTCTCCTGGGCAACTCGGCTGCTACTCCTCCTTTCATGCAGAATCTTAAGGTCCTACCTCATGTCCAAGGCACCAAAGCCAGCTAAAAAGTCAATAATCAGTAACTAAAACTTGAATTGTACTACTTCTTACTGGCTATTACTTCAACTTGGAAGTGTCATCTGTGTTCTACTATGGTGCTTTTACTGTCTCTTCATACCGCAGCACGCGACGTAGCTCTGCAGACGATAAGTACAACCGTTTCAGAGAGAAGAGCGGCCAATGTGACGATTTGGCTTTAAGTCGATTCGATAAAAATGATGAAAACGGACGGATTTCTCAGGTTTTTACTCTATTTGAACACTTTTCACATTCTCCCGTGCAACTCGGCTGCTAGTCCTCCTTTCATGCAGAATCTTAAGGTCCTAGCTCATTATCCAAGGCACCAAAGCCACATAAAAATTCAATAATCGATACCTAAAACTTGAATTGTACTACTTCTTACTGGCTATTACATCAACTTAGAAGCTTCATCTGTGTTCTACTATGGAGATTTTAGTGTCTCCGCATACCGCAGCACGCAACATAGCATTGCAGACGATAAGTACAACCGTTTCAGAGAGAAGAGCGGCCAATGTGACGATCGGGCTTTAAGTCGATTCGATAACAAATGACGAAAACGGACGGATTTCTCAGGTTTTTACTACATATGAACACTTTTCACATTCTCCCATGCAACTCGGCTGCTAGTCCTCATTTCATGCAGAATCTTAAGGTAATAGCTCATGTCCAAGGCACCAAAGCCAACTAAGAAGTCAATAATCGATACCTAAAACTTGAATTGTACTACTTCTTACTGGCTATTACATCAACTTAGAAGCTTCATCTGTGTTCTACTATGGTGATTTTAGTGTCCCCGCATACCGCAGCACGCGACATAGCTTTGCAGAGGATAAGTACAACCGTTTCAGAGAGAAGAGCGGCCAATGTGACGATTTGGCTTTAAGTCGATTCGATAACAAATGACGAAAACGGACGGATTTCTCAGGTTTTTACTGCATATGAACACATTTCACATTCTCCTGTGCAACTCGGCTGCTAGTCCTCCTTTCATGCAGAATCTTAAGGTCCTAGCTCATGTCCAAGGCTCCAAAGCCAGCTAAAAAGTCAATAACCAGTAGCTAAAACTTGAATTGTACTACATCCTACTGGCTATTACATCAACTTAGAAGCTTCATCGGTGTTTTACTATGGTGCTTTTAGTGTCTCCGCATACCGCAGCATGCGACATAGCTTTGCAGACGATAAGTACAACCGTTTCAGAGAGAAGAGGGGCCAGTGTGACGATCTGCCTTTAAGTCGATTCGATAACAAATGACAAAGACGGACGGATTTCTCACGTTTTTACTACATATGAACACTTTTCACAATCTCCCGTGCAACTCGGCTGCTAGTCCTCCTTTCATGCAGAATGTTAAGGTCCTAGCTCATGTCCAAGGTACCATAGCCAACAAAAAAGTCAATAATCGATACCAAAAACTTGAATTGTACTACTTCTTACTGGCTATTACATCAACTTGGAAGTGTCATCTGTGTTCTACTATGGTGCTTTTAGTGTCTCTGCATACCGCAGCACGCGACATAGCTCTGCAGACGATAAGTACAACCGTTTCAGAGAGAAGAGCGGCCAATGTGACGATCTGGCTTTAAGTCGATTCGATAACAATTGACGAAAACGGACGGATTTCTCAGGTTTTTACTACATATGAACACTTTTCACATTCTCCCGTGCAACTCGGCTGCTAGTCCTCCTGCATGTAAAATCTTAAGTTGCTAGCTCATGTCCAAGGCACCAAACAAGGGTAAAAAGTCAATAACCGGTTCCCAAAACTTGAATTGTACTACTTCTTACTGGCTATTACTTCAACTTGGAAGTGTCATCTGTGTTCTACTATGGTGCTTTTAGTGTCTCTGCATACCGCAGCACGCGACGTAGCTCTGAAGACGATAAGTACAACCTTTTCAGAGAGAAGAGCGGCCAATGTGACGATTTGGCTTTAAGTCGATTCGATAAAAATGACGAAAACGGACGGATCTCTCAGGTTTTTACTCTATTTGAACACTTTTCACATTCTCCCGTGCAACTCGGCTGCTAGTCCTCCTTTCATGCAGAATCTTAAGGTCCTAGCTCATGTCCAAGGCACCAAAGCCACATAAAAATTCAATAATCAATACCTAAAACTTGAATTGTACTACTTCTTACTGGCTATTACATCAACTTAGAAGCTTCATCTGTGTTCTACTATGGAGATTTTCGTGTCTCCGCATACCGCAGCACGCGACATAGAATTGCAGACAAATAAGTACAACCGTTTCAGAGAGAAGAGCGGCCAATGTGACGATCGGGCTTTAAGTCGATCCAATAACAAATGACGAAAACGGACGGATTTCTCAGGTTTTTACTACATATGAACACTTTTCACATTCTCCCGTGCAACTCGGCTGCTAGTCCTACTTTCATGCAGAATCTTAAGGTAATAGCTCATGTCCAAGGCACCAAAGCCAACTAAGAAGTCAATAATCGATACCTAAAACTTGAATTGTACTACTTCTTACTGGCTATTACATCAACTTAGAAGCTTCATCTGTGTTCTACTATGGAGATTTTAGTGTCTCCGCATACCGCAGCACGCGACATAGCATTGCAGATGATAAGTACAACCGTTTCAGAGAGAAGAGCGGCCAATGTGACGATCGGGCTTTAAGTCGATTCGATAACAAATGACGAAAACGGACGGATTTCTCAGGTTTTTACTACATATGATCACTTTTCACATTATCCCGTGCAACTCGGCTGCTAGTCCTCCTTTCATGCAGAATCTTAAGGTAATAGCTCATGTCCAAGTCACCAAACAAGGGTAAAAAGACAATAACCGATTCCTAAATCTTGAATTGTACTATTTCTTACTGCCTATTACATCATCTTAGAAGCTTCATCTGTGTTCTACTATGGTGCTTTTAGTGTCTCCGAATACCGCAGTACGCGACATAGCTTTGCAGACGATAAGTACAACCGTTTCAGAGAGAAGAGCGGCCAATGTGACGATTTGGCTTTAAGTCGATTCGATAACAAATGACGAAAACGAACGGATTTTTCAGGTTTTTACTACATATGAACACTTTTCACATTCTCCCGTGCAATTAGGCTGCTAGTCCTCCTTTCATGCAGAATCTTAAGGTCCTAGCTCATGTCCAAGGCACCAAAGCCAGCTAAAAATTCAATAATCAGTACCTAAAAGTTGAATTTTACTATTTCTTACTGGCTATTACATTAACTTGGAAGTATCATCTGTGTTCTACTATGGTGCTTTTAGTGTCTCTGCATACCGCAGCACGCGACATAGCTCTGCAGACGGTAAGTACAACCGTTTCAGAGAGAAGAGCGGCCAATGTGACCATCTGGCTGTAAGTCGATTCGATAACAAATGACGAAAACGAACGGATTTCTCAGGTTTTTACTACATATGAACACTTTTCACATTCTCCCGTCCAACTCAGCTGCTAGTCCTCCTTTTATGCAGAATCTTAAGGTCCTAGCTCATGTCCAAGGCACCAAAGCCAGCTAAAAAGTCAATAATCAGTACCTAAATTTTGAATTTTACTACTTCTTACTGGCTATTACATCAACTTGGAAGTATCATCTGTGTTCTACTATGGTGCTTTTAGTGTCTCCGCATACCGCAGCACGCGACATAGCTCTGCAGACGGTAAGTACAACCGTTTCAGAGAGATGAGCGGCCAACGTGACCATCTGGCTTTAAGTCGATTCGATAACAAATGACGAAAACGAACGGATTTCTCAGGTTTTTACTCTATATTAACACTTTTCACATTCTCCCGTGCAATTAGGCAGCTAGTCCTCCTTTCATGCAGAATCTTAAGGTCCTAGCTCATGTCCAAGGCACCAAAGCCAGCTAAAAAGTCAATAATCGATACCTAAAACTTGAATTGTACTAGTTCTTACTGGCTATTACATCAACTTAGAAGCTTCATCTGTGTTCTATTATGATGATTTTCGTGTCTCCGCATACCGCAGCACGCGACATAGTTTTGCAGACGATCAGTACAACCGTTTCAGAGAGAAGAGCGGCCTATGTGACGATCTGGCTTTAAGTCGATTCGATAACAAATGACGAAAACGGACGGATATCTCAGGTTTTTACTACATATGAACACTTTTCACATTCTTCCGTGCAACTCGGCTGCTAGTCCTCCTTTCATGCAGAATCTTAAGGTCCTAGCTCATGTCCAAGGCACCAAAGCCAGCTAAAAAGTCAATAATCAGTACATAAAAATTGAATTTTACTACTTCTTACTGGCTATTACATCAACTTGGAAGTATCATCTGTGTTCTACAATGGTGCTTTTAGTGTCTCTGCATACCGCAGCACGCGACATAGCTCTGCAGACGGTAAGTAGAAAAGTTTCAGAGAGAAGTGCGGCCAATGTGACCATCTGGCTTTAAGTCGATTCGATAACAAATGACGAAAACGAAGGGATTTCTCAGGTTTTTACTACATATGAACACTTTACACATTCTCCCGTGCAACTCGGCTGCTAGTCCTCCTTTCATGCAGAATCTTAAGGTGCTAGCTCATGTCCAAGTCACCAAACAAGGGTAAAAAGTCAATAACCGATTCCTAAAACTTGAATTGTACTATTTCTTACTGCCTATTACATCATCTTAGAAGCTTCATCTGTGTTCTACTATGGTGCCTTTAGTGTCTCCGAATACCGCAGTACGCGACATAGCTTTGCAGACGATAAGTACAACCGTTTCAGAGAGAAGAGCGGCCAATGTGACGATTTGGCTTTAAGTCGATTCGATAACAAATGACGAGAACGAACGGATTTCTCAGGTTTTTACTACATATGAACACTTTTCACATTCTCCCGTGCAACTCGGCTGCTAGTCCTCCTTTTATGCAGAATCTTAAGGTCCTAGCTCATGTCCACCAAAGCCAGCTAAAAAGTCAATAATCAGTACCTAAAACTTGAATTTTACTACTTCTTACTGGCTATTACATCAACTTGGAAGTATCATCTGTGTTCTACTATGGTGCTTTTAGTGTCTCTGCATACCGCAGCACGCGACATAGCTCTGCAGACGGTAAGTACAACCGTTTCAGAGAGAAGAGCGGCCAATGTGACCATCTGGCTTTAAGTCGATTCGATAACAAATGACGAAAACGAACGGATTTCTCAGGTTTTTACTACATATGAACACTTTTCACATGCTCCCGTGTAACTCGGCTGCTAGTCCTCCTTTCATGCAGAATCTTAAGGTCCTAGCTCATGTCCAAGGCACCAAAGCCAGCTAAAGAGTCAATAATCAGTACCTAAAACTTGAATTTTACTACTTCTTACTGGCTATTACATCAACTTGGAAGTATCATCTGTGTTCTACTATGGTGCTTTTAGTGTCTCTGCATACCGCAGCACGCGACATAGCTCTGCAGTCGGTAAGTACAACCGTTTCAGAGAGAAGAGCGGCCAATGTGACCATCTGGCTTTAAGTCGATTCGATAACAAATGACGAAAACGAACGGATTTCTCAGGTTTTTACTCTATATTAACACTTTTCACATTCTCCCGTGCAATTAGGCAGCTAGTCCTCCTTTCATGCAGAATCTTAAGGTCCTAGCTCATGTCCAAGAAACCAAGGCCAGCTAAAAAGTCAATAAACGATACCTAAAACTTGAATTGGACTACTTCTTACTGGCTATTACATCAACTTAGAAGCTTCATCTGTGTTCTACTATGATGATTTTCGTGTCTCCGCATACCGCAGCACGCGACATAGTTTTGCAGACGATAAGTACAACCGTTTCAGAGAGAAGAGCGGCCAATGTGACGATCTGGCTTTAAGTCGTTTCGATAACAAATGACGAAAACGGACGGGTTTCTCAGGTTTTTACTACATATAAACACTTTTACATTCTCCCGTGCAACTCGGCTGCTAGTCCTCCTTTCATGCAGAATCTTAAGGTCCTAGCTCATGTCCAAGGCACCAAAGCCAGCTAAAAAGTCAATAACCGGTACGTAAAACTTGAATTGTACTACTTAATACTGGCTATTACATCAACTTAGAAGCTTCATCTGTGTTCTACTATGGTGCTTTTAGTGTCTCCGCATAGCGCAGCACGCGACATAGCTTTGCAGACGATAAGTACAACCGTCTCAGAGAGAAGAGCGGCCAATGTGACGATCTGGCTTTAAGTCGATTCGATAACAATTGACGAAAACGGACGGTTTCCTCAGGTTTTTACTACATATGAACAGTTTTCACATTCTCCCGTGCAACTCGGCTGCTAGTCCTCCTTTCATGCAGAATCTTAAGGTCCTAGCTCATGTCCAAGGCACCAAAGCCAGCTAAAAAGTCAATAACGATACCTAAAACTTGAATTGTACTATTTCTTACTGGCTATTACATCAACTTGGAAGTATCATCTGTGTTCTACTATGGTGCTTTTAGTGTCTCCGCATACCGCAGCACGCGACATAGCTTTGCAGACGATAAGTACATCGGTTTCAGAGAGAAGAGCGGCCAATGTGACGATCTGGCTTTAAGTCGATTCGATAACAAATGACGAAAAAGCACGGATGTCTCAGGTTTTTACTACATATGAACACCTTTCATATTCTCCCGTGCAACTGGGCTGCTAGTCCTGCTTTTATGCAGAATCTTAAGGTCCTAGCTCATGTCCAAGGCACCAAAGACAGCTAAAAAGTCAATAATCGATTCCTAAAACTTGAATTGGACTACTTCTTACTGGCTATTACATCAACTTAGAAGCTTCATCTGTGTTCTACTATGGTGCTTTTAGTGTCTCTGCATACCGCAGCACGCGACATAGCTTTGCAGACGATAAGTACAACCGTTTCAGAGAGAAGAGCAACCAATGTAACGATCTGGCTTTAAGTCGATTCGATAACAAATCACGAAAACGGACGGATATCTCAGGTTTTTACTACATATGAACACTTTTCACATTCTCCCGTGCAACTCGGCTGCTACTCCTCCTTTCATGAAGAATCTTAAGGTCCTAGCTCATGTCCAAGGCACCAAAGCCAGCTAAAAAGTCAATAATCAATACCTAAAACTTGAATTGTACAACTTATTACTTTCTATTACATCATCTTAGAAGCTTCATCTGTGTTCTACTATGGTGCTTTTAGTGCCTCCGCACACCGCAGCACGCGACATAGCTTTGCAGACGATAAGTACAACCGTTTCACAGAGAAGAGCGGCCAATGTGACGATCTGGCTTTAAGTCGATTCGATAACAAATGACGAAAACGGACGGATTTCTCAGGTTTTTACTACATATGAACACTTTTCACATTGTCCCGTGCAACTCGGCTGCTAGTCCTCCTTTCATGTAGAATCTCAAGGTCCTAGCTCATGTCCAAGGCACCAAAGCCAGCTAAAAAGTCAATAATCGATACCTAAAACTTGAATTGTGCTACTTCTTACTGGCTATTACATCAACTTAGAAGCTTCATCTGTGTTCTACTATGGTGATTTAAGTGTCTCCACATACCGCAGCATGCGACATAGCTTTGCAGACGATAAGTACAACCGTTTCAGAGAGAAGAGCGGCCAATGTGACCATCTGGCTTTCAGTCGATTCGATAACAAATGACGAAAACGGACGGATATCTCAGGTTTTGACTACATATGAACACTTTTCACATTCTCCCGTGCAACTCGGCTGCTAGTCCTCCTTTCATGCAGAATCTTAAGGTCCTAGCTCATGTCCAAGGCTCCAAAGCCACCTAAAAAGTCAATAATCGATACCTAAAACTTGAATTCTACTACTTCTTACTGGCTATTACATCAACTTAGAAGATTCATCTGTGTTCTACTATGGTGCTTTTAGTGTCTCCGAATACCGCAGTACGCGACATAGCTTTAAAAGACGATAAGAACAACCGTTTCAGAGAGCAGAGCTGCCAATGTGATGATTTGGCTTTAAGTCGATTCGATAACAAATGACGAAAACGGACCGATTTCTCAGGTTGGTTTTTACTACATATGAACACTTTTCACATTCTCCCGTGCAACTCGGCTGCTAGTCCTTCTTTCATGCAGAATCTTAAGGTCCTAGATCATGTCCAAGGCACCAAAGCCAGCTAAAAAGTCAATAATCAATATCTAACACTTGAATTGTACTACTTCTTACTGGCTATTACATCAACTTAGAAGTTTCATCTGTGTTCTACTATGGTGCTTTTAGTGTCTCCGCATACCGCAGCACGCGACATAGCTTTGCAGACGATAAGTACAACGGATTCAGAGAGAAGAACGGCAAATGTGACGATCTGGCTTTAAGTCGATTCGATAACAAATGACGAAAACGGACGGATTTCTGAGGTTTTTACTACATATGAACACTTTTCACATTCTCCCGTGCAACTCGAGTGCTAGTCCTCCTTTCATGCTGAATCTTAAGGTCATAGCTCATGTCCAAGGCACCAAACAAGGGTAAAAAGACAATAACCGATTCCTAAAACTTGAATTGTACTATTTCTTACTGCCTATTACATCATCTTAGAAGCTTCATCTGTGTTCTACTATGGTGCTTTTAGTGTCTCCGAATACCGCAGTACGCGACATAGCTTTGCAGACGATAAGTACAACTGTTTCAGAGAGAAGAGCGGCCAATGTGACGATTTGGCTTTAAGTCGATTCGATAACAAATGACGAAAACGAACGGATTTCTCAGGTTTTTACTCTATATGAACACTTTTCACATTCTCCCGTGCAATTAGGCTGCTAGTCCTCCTTTCATGCAGAATCTTAAGGTCCTAGCTCATGTCCAAGGCACCAAAGCCAGCTAAAAAGTCAATAATCAGTACCTAAAAGTTGAATTTTACTATTTCTTACTGGCTATTACATTAACTTGGAAGTATCATCTGTGTTCTACTATGGTGCTTTTAGTGTCTCTGCATACCGCAGCACGCGACATAGCTCTGCAGACGGTAAATACAACCGTTTCAGAGAGAAGAGCGGCCAATGTGACCATCTGGCTTTAAGTCGATTCGATAACAAATGACGAAAACGAACGGATTTCTCAGGTTTTTACTACATATGAACACTTTTCACATTCTCCCGTGCAACTCGGCTGCTAGTCCTCCTTTTATGCAGAATCTTAAGGTCCTAGCTCATGTCCACCAAAGCCAGCTAAAAAGTCAATAATCAGTACCTAAAACTTGAATTTTACTACTTCTTACTGGCTATTACATCAACTTGGAAGTATCATCTGTGTTCTACTATGGTGCTTTTAGTGTCTCTGCATACCGCAGCACGCGACATAGCTCTGCAGACGGTAAGTACAACCGTTTCAGAGAGAAGAGCGGCCAATGTGACCATCTGGCTTTAAGTCGATTCGCTAACAAATGACGAAAACGAACGGATTTCTCAGGTTTTTACTCTATATTAACACGTTTCACATTCTCCCGTGCAATTAGGCAGCTAGTCCTCCTTTCATGCAGAATCTTAAGGTCCTAGCTCATGTCCAAGGCACCAAAGCCAGCTAAATAGTCAATAATCGATACCTAAAACTTGAATTGTACTAGTTCTTACTGGCTATTACATCAACTTAGAAGCTTCATCTGTGTTCTACTATGATGATTTTCGTGTCTCCGCATACCGCAGCACGCGACATAGTTTTGCAGACGATAAGTACAACCGTTTCAGAGAGAAGGGCGGCCAATGTGACGATCTGGCTTTAAGTCGATTCGATAACAAATGACGAAAACGGACGGGTTTCTCAGGTTTTTACTACATTTGAACACTTTTACATTCTCCCGTGCAACTCGGCTGCTAGTCCTCCTTTCATGCAGAATCTTAAGGTCCTAGCTCATGTCCAAGGCACCAAAGCCAGCTAAAAAGTCAATAACCGGTACCTAAAACTTGAATTGTACTACTTAATACTGGCTATTACATCAACTTAGAAGCTTCATCTGTGTTCTACTATGGTGCTTTTAGTGTCTCCGCATAGCGCAGCACGCGACATAGCTTTGCAGACGATAAGTACAACCGTCTCAGAGAGAAAAGCGGCCAATGTGACGATCTGGCTTTAAGTCGATTCGATAACAAATGACGAAAACGAACGGTTTTCTCAGGTTTTTACTACATATGAACAGTTTTCACATTCTCCCGTGCAACTCGGCTGCTAGTCCTCCTTTCACGCAGAATCTTAAGGCCCTAGCTCATGTCCAAGGCACCAAAGCCAGCTAAAAAGTCAATAGCGATACCTAAAACTTGAATTGTACTATTTCTTACTGGCTATTACATCAACTTAGAAGCTTCATCTGTGTTCTACTATGGTGCTTTTAGTGTCTCCGCATACCGCAGCACGCGACATAGCTTTGCAGACGATAAGTACAACGGTTTCAGAGAGAAGAGCGGCCAATGTGACGATCTATCTTTAAGTCGATTCGAAACAAATGACGAAAAAGGACGGATGTCTCAGGTTTTTACTACATATGAACACTTTTCACATTCTCCCGTGCAACTCGGCTGCTACTCCTCCTTTCATGAAGAATCTTAAGGTCCTAGCTCATGTCCAAGGCACCAAAGCCAGCTAAAAAGTCAATAATCGATACCTAAAACTTGAATTGTACATCTTATTACTTTCTATTACATCATCTTAGAAGCTTCATCTGTGTTCTACTATGGTGCTTTTAGTGCCTCCGCACACCGCAGCACGCGACATAGCTTTGCAGACGATAAGTACAACCGTTTCACAGAGAAGAGCGGCCAATGTGACGATCTGGCTTTAAGTCGATTCGATAACAAATGACGAAAACGGACGGATTTCTCAGGTTTTTACTACATATGAACACTTTTCACATTGTCCCGTGCAACTCGGCTGCTAGTCCTCCTTTCATGTAGAATCTCAAGGTCCTAGCTCATGTCCAAGGCACCAAAGCCAGCTAAAAAGTCAATAATCGATACCTAAAACTTGAATTGTACTACTTCTTACTGGCTATTACATCAACTTAGAAGCTTCATCTGTGTTCTACTATGGTGATTTAAGTGTCTCCACATACCGCAGCATGCGACATAGCTTTGCAGACGATAAGTACAACCGTTTCAGAGAGAAGAGCGGTCAATGTGACCATCTGGCTTTAAGTCAATTCGATAACAAATGACGAAAACTGACGGATGTCTCAGGTTTTTATTACATATGAACACTTTTCACATTCTCCCGTGCAACTCGGCTGCTAGTCCGCCTTTTTTGCAGAATCTTAAGGTCCTAGCTCATGTCCAAGGCACCAAAGCCAGCTAAAAAGTCAATAATCGATACCTAAAACTTGAATTGGACTACTTCTTACTGGCTATTACATCAACTTAGAAGCTTCATCTGTGTTCTACTATGGTGCTTTTAGTGTCTCCGCATACCGCAGCACACGACATAGCTTTGCAGACGATAAGTACAACGGTTTCAGAGAGAAGAACGGCAAATGTGACGATCTGGCTTCAAGTCGATTCGATAACAAATGACGAATACGGACGGATTTCTCAGGTTTTTACTACATATGAACACTTTTCACATTCTCCCGTGCAACTCGGGTGCTAGTCCTCCTTTCATGCAGAATCTTAAGGTCATAGCTCATGTCCAAGGCACCAAAGCCAGCTAAAAAGCCAATAAGTATACCTAAAACTTGAATTCTACTATTTCTTACTGGCTATTATATCACCTTAGAAGCTTCATCTGTGTTCTACTATGGTGCGTTTAGTGTCTCCGAATACAACAGTACGCGCCATAGCTTTGCAGACGATAAGTACAACCGTTTCAGAGAGAAGAGCGGCCAATGTGACGATCTGGCTATAAGTCGATTCGATAACAAATGACGAAAACGGACCGATTTCTCAGGTTTTTACTACATATGAACACCTTTCACATTCTCCCGTGCAACTCGGCTGCTAGTCCTAATTTCATGCAGAATCTTAAGGTCCTAGCTCATGTCCTAGGCACCGAAGCCAGCTAAAAAGTCAATAATCGATACCTAGAACTTGAATTGTACTACCTCTTACTGGCTATTACATCAACTTAGAAGCTTCATCTGTGTTCTACTATGGTGATTTTAGTGTCCCCACATACCGCAGCACGCGACATAGCTTTGCAGACGATAAGTACAACCGTTTCAGAGAGAAGAGCGGCCAATGTGACCATCTGGCTTTAAGTCGATTCGATAACAAATGACGAAAACGGACGGATATCTCAGGTTTTTACTACATATGAACACTTTTCACATTCTCCCGTGCAACTCGGCTGCTAGTCCTCCTTTCATGCAGAATCTTAAGGTCCTAGCTCATGTCCAAGGCTCCAAAGCCACCTAAAAAGTCAATAATCGATACCTAAAACTTGAATTCTACTACTTCTTACTGGCTATTACATCAACTTAGAAGCTTCATCTGTGTTCTACTATGGTGCTTTTAGTGTCTCCGAATAACGCAGTACGCGACATACCTTTGCAGACGATAAGAACAACCGTTTCAGAGAGCAGAGCTGCCAATGTGATGATTTGGCTTTAAGTCGATTCGATAACAAATGACGAAAACGGACCGATTTCTCAGGTTGGTTTTTACTACATATGAACACTTTTCACATTCTCCCGTGCAACTCGGCTGCTAGTCCTCCTTTCACGCAGAATCTTAAGGTCCTAGCTCATGTCCAAGGCACCAAAGCCAGCTATAAAGTCAATAGCGATACCTAAAACTTGAATTGTACTATTTCTTACTGGCTATTACATCAACTTAGAAGCTTCATCTGTGTTCTACTATGGTGCTTTTAGTGTCTCCGCATACCACAGCACGCGACATAGCTTTGCAGACGATAAGTACAACGGTTTCAGAGAGAAGAGCGGCCAATGTGACGATCTGGCTTTAAGTCGATTCGATAACAAATGACGAAAAAGGACGGATGTCTCAGGTTTTAACTACATATGAACACCTTTCATACTCTCCCGTGCAACTGGGCTGCTAGTCCTCCTTTTATGCAGAATCTTAAGGTCCTAGCTCATGTCCAAGGCACCAAAGACAGCTAAAAAGTCAATAATCGATACCTAAAACTTGAATTGGACTACTTCTTACTGGCTATTACATCAACTTAGAAGCTTCATCTGTGTTCTACTATGGTGCTTTTAGTGCCTCCGCACACCGCAGCACGCGACATAGCTTTGCAGACGATAAGTACAACCGTTTCAGAGAGAAGAGCGGCCAATGTGACGATCCGGCTTTAAGTCGATTCGATAAGAAATGACGATAACGGACGGATTTCTCAGGTTTTTACTACATGTGAACACTTTTCACATTGTCCCGTGCAACTCGGCTGCTAGTCCTCCTTTCATGTAGAATCTCAAGGTCCTAGCTCATGTCCAAGGCACCAAAGCCAGCTAAAAAGTCAATAATCGATACCTAAAACTTGAATTGTACTACTTCTTACTGGCTATTACATCAACTTAGAAGCTTCATCTGTGTTCTACTATGGTGATTTAAGTGTCTCCACATACCGCAGCATGCGACATAGCTTTGCAGACGATAAGTACAACCGTTTCAGAGAGAAGAGCGGTCAATGTGACCATCTGGCTTTAAGTCAATTCGATAACAAATGACGAAAACTGACGGATGTCTCAGGTTTTTATTACATATGAACACTTTTCACATTCTCCAGTGCAACTCGGCTGCTAGTCCGCCTTTTTTGCAGAATCTTAAGGTCCTAGCTCATGTCCAAGGCACCAAAGCCAAGCTAAAAAGTCAATAATCGATACCTAAAACTTGAATTGGACTACTTCTTACTGGCTATTACATCAACTTAGAAGCTTCGTCTGTGTTCTACTATGGTGCTTTTAGTGTCTCCGCATACCGCAGCACGCGACATAGCTTTGCAGACGATAAGTACAACGGTTTCAGAGAGTAGAACGGCAAATGTGACGATCTGGCTTTAAGTCGATTCGATAACAAATGACGAATACGGACGGATTTCTCAGGTTTTTACTACATATGAACACTTTTCACATTCTCCCGTGCAACTCGGGTGCTAGTCCTCCTTTCATGCAGAATCTTAAGGTCATAGCTCATGTCCAAGGCACCAAAGCCAGCTAAAAAGTCAATAAGTATACCTAAAACTTGAATTCTACTATTTCTTACTGGCTATTATATCATCTTAGAAGCTTCATCTGTGTTCTACTATGGTGCGTTTAGTGTCTCCGAATACAACAGTACGCGACATAGCTTTGCAGACGATAAGTACAACCGTTTCAGAGAGAAGAGCGGCCAATGTGACGATCTGGCTATAAGTCGATTCGATAACAAATGACGAAAACGGACCGATTTCTCAGGTTTTTATTACATATGAACACCTTTCACATTCTCCCGTGCAACTCGGCTGCTAGTCCTAATTTCATGCAGAATCTTAAGGTCCTAGCTCATGTCCTAGGCACCGAAGCCAGCTAAAAAGTCAATAATCGATACCTAGAACTTGAATTGTACTACCTCTTACTGGCTATTACATCAACTTAGAAGCTTCATCTGTGTTCTACTATGGTGATTTTAGTGTCTCCACATACCGCAGCACGCGACATAGCTTTGCAGACGATAAGTACAACCGTTTCAGAGAGAAGAGCGGACAATGTGACCATCTGGCTTTAAATCGATTCGATAACAAATGACGAAAACGGACGGATATCTCAGGTTTTGACTACATATGAACACTTTTCACTTTCTCCCGTGCAACTCGGCTGCTAGTCCTCCTTTCATGCAGAATCTTAAGGTCCTAGCTCATGTCCAAGGCTCCAAAGCCATCTAAAAAGTCAATAATCGATACCTAAAACTTGAATTCTACTACTTCTTACTGGCTATTACATCAACTTAGAAGCTTCATCTGTGTTCTACTATGGTGCTTTTAGTGTCTCCGAATACCGCAGTACGCGACATAGCTTTGCAGACGATAAGAACAACCGTTTCAGAGAGCAGAGCTGCCAATGTGATGATTTGGCTTTAAGTCGATTCGATAACAAATGACGAAAACGGACTGATTTCTCAGGTTGGTTTTTACTACATATGAACACTTTCACATTCTCCCGTGCAACTCGGCTGCTAGTCCTTCTTTCATGCAGAACCTTAAGGTATTAGATCATGTCCAAGGCATCAAAGCCAGCTAAAAAGTCAATAATCAATATCTAAAACTTGAATTGTACTACTTCTTACTGGCTATTACATCAACTTAGAAGTTTCATCTGTGTTCTACTATGGTGCTCTTAGTGTCTCCGCATACCGCAGCACGCGACATAGCTTTGCAGACGATAAGTACAACGGATTCAGAGAGAAGAACGCAAATGTGACGATCTGGCTTTAAGTCGATTCGATAACAAATCATGAAAACGGACGGATTTCTCAGGTTTTTACTACATATGAACACTTTTCACATTCTCCCGTGCAACTCGGCTGCTACTCCTCCTTTCATGAAGAATCTTAAGGTCGTAGCTCATGTCCAAGGCACCAAAGCCAGCTAAAAAGTCAATAATCAATACCTAAAACTTGAATTGTACATCTTATTACTTTCTATTACATCATCTTAGAAGCTTCATCTGTGTTCTACTATGGTGCTTTTAGTGCCTCCGCACACCGCAGCACGCGACATAGCTTTGCAGACGATAAGTACAACCGTTTCACAGAGAAGAGCGGCCAATGTGACGATCTGGCTTTAAGTCGATTCGATAACAAATGACGAAAACGGACGGATTTCTCAGGTTTTTACTACATATGAACACTTTTCACATTGTCCCGTGCAACTCGGCTGCTAGTCCTCCTTTCATGTAGAATCTCAAGGTCCTAGCTCATGTCCAAGGCACCAAAGCCAGCTAAAAAGTCAATAATCGATACCTAAAACTGGTATTGTACTAATTCTTACTGGCTATTACATCAACTTAGAAGCTTCATCTGTGTTCTACTATGGTGATTTAAGTGTCTCCACATACCGCAGCATGCGACATAGCTTTGCAGACGATAAGTACAACCGTTTCAGAGAGAAGAGCGGTCAATGTGACCATCTGGCTTTAAGTCAATTCGATAACAAATGACGAAAACTGACGGATGTCTCAGGTTTTTATTACATATGAACACTTTTCACATTCTCCCGTGCAACTCGGCTGCTAGTCCGCCTTTTTTGCAGAATCTTAAGGTCCTAGCTCATGTCCAAGGCACCAAAGCCAGCTAAAAAGTCAATAATCAATACCTAAAACTTGAATTGTACTACTTCTTACTGGCTATTATATCAACTTAGAAGTATCATCTGTGTTCTACTATGGTGCTTTTAGTGTCTCTGCATACCGCAGCACGCGACATAGCTCTGCAGACGGTAAGTACAACCGTTTCAGAGAGATGAGCGGCCATCGTGACCATCTGGCTTTAAGTCGATTCGATAACAAATGACGAAAACGAACGGTTTTCTCAGGTTTTTACTACATATGAACAGTTTTCACATTCTCCCGTGCAACTCGGCTGCTAGTCCTCCTTTCACGCAGAATCTTAAGGTCCTAGCTCTTGTCCAAGGCACCAAAGCCAGCTAAAAAGTCAATAGCGATACCTAAAACTTGAATTGTACTATTTCTTACTGGCTATTACATCAACTTAGAAGCTTCATCTGTGTTCTACTATGGTGCTTTTAGTGTCTCCGCATACCGCAGCACGCGACATAGCTTTGCAGACGATAAGTACAACGGTTTCAGAGAGAAGAGCGGCCAATGTGACGATCTGGCTTTAAGTCGATTCGATAACAAATGACGAAAAAGGACGGATGTCTCAGGTTTTTACTACATATGAACACCTTTCATATTCTCCCGTGCAACTGGGCTGCTAGTCCTCCTTTTATGCAGAATCTTAAGGTCCTAGCTCATGTCCAAGGCACCAAAGACAGCTAAAAAGTCAATAATCGATACCTAAAACTTGAATTGGACTACTTCTTACTGGCTATTACATCAACTTAGAAGCTTCATCTGTGTTCTACTATGGTGCTTTTAGTGCCTCCGCACACCGCAGCACGCGACATAGCTTTGCAGACGATAAGTACAACCGTTTCAGAGAGAAGAGCGGCCAATGTGACGATCTGGCTTTAAGTCGATTCGATAACAAATGACGAAAACGGACAGATTTCTCAGGTTTTTACTACATGTGAACACTTTTCACATTGTCCCGTGCAACTCGGCTGCTAGTCCTCCTTTCATGTAGAATCTCAAGGTCCTAGCTCATGTCCAAGGCACCAAAGCCAGCTAAAAAGTCAATAATCGATACCTAAAACTTGAATTGTACTACCTCTTACTGGCTATTACATCAACTTAGAAGCTTCATCTGTGTTCTACTATGGTGATTTAAGTGTCTCCACATACCGCAGCATGCGACATAGCTTTGCAGACGATAAGTACAACCGTTTCAGAGAGAAGAGCGGTCAATGTGACCATCTGGCTTTAAGTCAATTCGATAACAAATGACGAAAACTGACGGATGTCTCAGGTTTTTATTACATATGAACACTTTTCACATTCTCCAGTGCAACTCGGCTGCTAGTCCGCCTTTTTTGCAGAATCTTTAGGTCCTAGCTCATGTCCAAGGCACCAAAGCTAAGCTAAAAAGTCAATAATCGATACCTAAAACTTAAATTGGACTACTTCTTACTGGCTATTACATCAACTTAGAAGCTTCGTCTGTGTTCTACTATGGTGCTTTTAGTGTCTCCGCATACCGCAGCACGCGACATAGCTTTGCAGACGATAAGTACAACTGTTTCAGAGAGAAGAACGGCAAATGTGACGATCTGGCTTTAAGTCGATTCGATAACAAATGACGAATACGGGCGGATTTCTCAGGTTTTTACTACATATGAACACTTTTCACATTCTCCCGTGCAACTCGGGTGCTAGTCCTCTTTTCATGCAGAATCTTAAGGTCATAGCCCATGTCCAAGGCACCAAAGCCAGCTAAAAAGTCAATAAGTATACCTAAAACTTGAATTCTACTATTTCTTACTGGCTATTATATCATCTTAGAAGCTTCATCTGTGTTCTACTATGGTGCGTTTAGTGTCTCCGAATACAACAGTACGCGACATAACTTTGCAGACGATAAGTACAACCGTTTCAGAGAGAAGAGCGGCCAATGTGACGATCTGGCTATAAGTCGATTCCATAACAAATGACGAAAACGGACCGATTTCTCAGGTTTTTACTACATATGAACACCTTTCACATTCTCCCGTGCAACTCGGCTGCTAGTCCTAATTTCATGCAGAATCTTAAGGTCCTAGCTCATGTCCTAGGCACCGAAGCCAGCTAAAAAGTCAATAATCGATACCTAGAACTTGAATTGTACTACCTCTTACTGGCTATTACATCAACTTAGAAGCTTCATCTGTGTTCTACTATGGTGATTTTAGTGTCTCCACATACCGCAGCACGCGACATAGCTTTGCAGACGATAAGTACAACCGTTTCAGAGAGAAGAGCGGACAATGTGACCATCTGGCTTTAAGTCGATTCGATAACAAATGACGAAAACGGACGGATATCTCAGGTTTTGACTACATATGAACACTTTTCACATTCTCCCGTGCAACTCGGCTGCTAGTCCTCCTTTCATGCAGAATCTTAAGGTCCTAGCTCATGTCCAAGGCTCCAAAGCCATCTAAAAAGTCAATAATCGATACCTAAAACTTGAATTCTACTACTTCTTACTGGCTATTACATCAACTTAGAAGCTTCATCTGTGTTCTACTATGGTGCTTTTAGTGTCTCCGAATACCGCAGTACGCGACATAGCTTTGCAGACGATAAGAACAACCGTTTCAGAGAGCAGAGCTGCCAATGTGATGATTTGGCTTTAAGTCGATTCGATAACAAATGACGAAAACGGACTGATTTCTCAGGTTGGTTTTTACTACATATGAACACTTTTCACATTCTCCCGTGCAACTCGGCTGCTAGTCCTTCTTTCATGCAGAACCTTAAGGTCCTAGATCATGTCCAAGGCATCAAAGCCAGCTAAAAAGTCAATAATCAATATCTAAAACTTGAATTGTACTACTTCTTATTGGCTATTACATCAACTTAGAAGTTTCATCTGTGTTCTACCATGGTGCTTTTAGTGTCTCCGCATACCGCAGCACGCGACATAGCTTTGCAGACGATAAGTACAACGGATTCAGAGAGAAGAACGGCAAATGTGACGATCTGGCTTTAAGTCGATTCGATAACAAATCACGAAAACGGACGGATTTCTCAGGTTTTTACTACATATGAACACTTTTCACATTCTCCCGTGCAACTCGGCTGCTACTCCTCCTTTCATGAAGAATCTTAAGGTCGTAGCTCATGTCCAAGGCACCAAAGCCAGCTAAAAAGTCAATAATCAATACCTAAAACTTGAATTGTACATCTTATTACTTACTATTACATCATCTTAGAAGCTTCATCTGTGTTCTACTATGGTGCTTTTAGTGCCTCCGCACACCGCAGCACGCGACATAGCTTTGCAGACGATAAGTACAACCGTTTCACAGAGAAGAGCGGCCAATATGACGATCTGGCTTTAAGTCGATTCGATAACAAATGACGAAAACGGACGGATTTCTCAGGTTTTTACTACATATGAACACTTTTCACATTGTCCCGTGCCACTCGGCTGCTAGTCCTCCTTTCATGTAGAATCTCAAGGTCCTAGCTCATGTCCAAGGCACCAAAGCCAGCTAAAAAGTCAATAATCGATACCTAAAACTGGTATTGTACTAATTCTTACTGGCTATTACATCAACTTAGAAGCTTCATCTGTGTTCTACTATGGTGATTTAAGTGTCTCCACATACCGCAGCATGCGACATAGCTTTGCAGACGATAAGTACAACCGTTTCAGAGAGAAGAGCGGTCAATGTGACCATCTGGCTTTAAGTCAATTCGATAACAAATGACGAAAACTGACGGATGTCTCAGGTTTTTATTACATATGAACACTTTTCACATTCTCCCGTGCAACTCGGCTGCTAGTCCGCCTTTTTTGCAGAATCTTAAGGTCCTAGCTCATGTCCAAGGCACCAAAGCCAGCTAAAAAGTCAATAATCAATACCTAAAACTTGAATTGTACTACTTCTTACTGGCTATTATATCAACTTGGAAGTACCATCTGTGTTCTACTATGGTGCTTTTAGTGATTCTGCATACCGCAGCACGCGACATAGCTCTGCAGACGGTAAGTACAACCGTTTCAGAGAGATGAGCGGCCATCGTGACCATCTGGCTTTAAGTCGATTCGATAACAAATGACGAAAACGAACGGTTTTCTCAGGTTTTTACTACATATGAACAGTTTTCACATTCTCCCGTGCAACTCGGCTGCTAGTCCTCCTTTCACGCAGAATCTTAAGGTCCTAGCTCTTGTCCAAGGCACCAAAGCCAGCTAAAAAGTCAATAATCAGTAACTAAAACTTGAATTGTACTATTTCTTACTGGCTATTACATCAACTTAGAAGCTTCATCTGTGTTCTACTATGGTGCTTTTAGTGTCTCCGCATACCGCAGCACGCGACATAGCTTTGCAGACGATAAGTACAACGGTTTCAGAGAGAAGAGCGGCCAATGTGACGATCTGGCTTTAAGTCGATTCGATAACAAATGACGAAAAAGGACGGATGTCTCAGGTTTTTACTACATATGAACACCTTTCATATTCTCCCGTGCAACTGGGCTGCTAGTCCTCCTTTTATGCAGAATCTTAAGGTCCTAGCTCATGTCCAAGGCACCAAAGACAGCTAAAAAGTCAATAATCGATACCTAAAACTTGAATTGGACTACTTCTTACTGGCTATTACATCAACTTAGAAGCTTCATCTGTGTTCTACTATGGTGCTTTTAGTGCCTCCGCACACCGCAGCACGCGACATAGCTTTGCAGACGATAAGTACAACCGTTTCAGAGAGAAGAGCGGCCAATGTGACGATCTGGCTTTAAGTCGATTCGATAACAAATGACGAAAACGGACGGATTTCTCAGGTTTTTACTACATGTGAACACTTTTCACATTGTCCCGTGCAACTCGGCTGCTAGTCCTCCTTTCATGTAGAATCTCAAGGTCCTAGCTCATGTCCAAGGCACCAAAGCCAGCTAAAAAGTCAATAATCGATACCTAAAACTTGAATTGTACTACTTCTTACTGGCTATTACATCAACTTAGAAGCTTCATCTGTGTTCTACTATGGTGATTTAAGTGTCTCCACATACCGCAGCATGCGACATAGCTTTGCAGACGATAAGTACAACCGTTTCAGAGAGAAGAGCGGTCAATGTGACCATCTGGCTTTAAGTCAATTCGATAACAAATGACGAAAACGGACGGATTTCTCAGGTTTTTATTACATATGAACACTTTTCACATTCTCCAGTGCAACTCGGCTGCTAGTCCGCCTTTTTTGCAGAATCTTTAGGTCCTAGCTCATGTCCAAGGCACCAAAGCTAAGCTAAAAAGTCAATAATCGATACCTAAAACTTAAATTGGACTACTTCTTACTGGCTATTACATCAACTTAGAAGCTTCATCTGTGTTCTACTATGGTGCGTTTAGTGTCTCCGAATACAACAGTACGCGACATAGCTTTGCAGACGATAAGTACAACCGTTTCAGAGAGAAGAGCGGCCAATGTGACGATCTGGCTATAAGTCGATTCCATAACAAATGACGAAAACGGACCGATTTCTCAGGTTTTTACTACATATGAACACCTTTCACATTCTCCCGTGCAACTCGGCTGCTAGTCCTAATTTCATGCAGAATCTTAAGGTCCTAGCTCATGTCCTAGGCACCGAAGCCAGCTAAAAAGTCAATAATCGATACCTAGAACTTGAATTGTACTACCTCTTACTGGCTATTACATCAACTTAGAAGCTTCATCTGTGTTCTACTATGGTGATTTTAGTGTCTCCACATACCGCAGCACGCGACATAGCTTTGCAGACGATAAGTACAACCGTTTCAGAGAGAAGAGCGGACAATGTGACCATCTGGCTTTAAGTCGATTCGATAACAAATGACGAAAACGGACGGATATCTCAGGTTTTGACTACATATGAACACTTTTCACATTCTCCCGTGCAACTCGGCTGCTAGTCCTCCTTTCATGCAGAATCTTAAGGTCCTAGCTCATGTCCAAGGCTCCAAAGCCATCTAAAAAGTCAATAATCGATACCTAAAACTTGAATTCTACTACTTCTTACTGGCTATTACATCAACTTAGAAGCTTCATCTGTGTTCTACTATGGTGCTTTTAGTGTCTCCGAATACCGCAGTACGCGACATAGCTTTGCAGACGATAAGAACAACCGTTTCAGAGAGCAGAGCTGCCAATGTGATGATTTGGCTTTAAGTCGATTCGATAACAAATGACGAAAACGGACTGATTTCTCAGGTTGGTTTTTACTACATATGAACACTTTTCACATTCTCCCGTGCAACTCGGCTGCTAGTCCTTCTTTCATGCAGAACCTTAAGGTCCTAGATCATGTCCAATCCATCAAAGCCAGCTAAAAAGTCAATAATCAATATCTAAAACTTGAATTGTACTACTTCTTATTGGCTATTACATCAACTTAGAAGTTTCATCTGTGTTCTACTATGGTGCTTTTAGTGTCTCCGCAAACCGCAGCACGCGACATAGCTTTGCAGACGATAAGTACAACGGATTCAGAGAGAAGAACGGCAAATGTGACGATCTGGCTTTAAGTCGATTCGATAACAAATCACGAAAACGGACGGATTTCTCAGGTTTTTACTACATATGAACACTTTTCACATTCTCCCGTGCAACTCGGCTGCTACTCCTCCTTTCATGAAGAATCTTAAGGTCGTAGCTCATGTCCAAGGCACCAAAGCCAGCTAAAAAGTCAATAATCAATACCTAAAACTTGAATTGTACATCTTATTACTTACTATTACATCATCTTAGAAGCTTCATCTGTGTTCTACTATGGTGCTTTTAGTGCCTCCGCACACCGCAGCACGCGACATAGCTTTGCAGACGATAAGTACAACCGTTTCACAGAGAAGAGCGGCCAATATGACGATCTGGCTTTAAGTCGATTCGATAACAAATGACGAAAACGGACGGATTTCTCAGGTTTTTACTACATATGAACACTTTTCACATTGTCCCGTGCCACTCGGCTGCTAGTCCTCCTTTCATGTAGAATCTCAAGGTCCTAGCTCATGTCCAAGGCACCAAAGCCAGCTAAAAAGTCAATAATCGATACCTAAAACTGGTATTGTACTAATTCTTACTGGCTATTACATCAACTTAGAAGCTTCATCTGTGTTCTACTATGGTGATTTAAGTGTCTCCACATACCGCAGCATGCGACATAGCTTTGCAGACGATAAGTACAACCGTTTCCGAGAGAAGAGCGGTCAATGTGACCATCTGGCTTTAAGTCAATTCGATGACAAATGACGAAAACTGACGGATGTCTCAGGTTTTTATTACATATGAACACTTTTCACATTCTCCCGTGCAACTCGGCTGCTAGTCCGCCTTTTTTGCAGAATCTTAAGGTCCTAGCTCATGTCCAAGGCACCAAAGCCAGCTAAAAAGTCAATAATCGATACCTAAAACTTGAATTGGACTACTTCTTACTGGCTATTACATCAACTTAGAAGCTTCGTCTGTGTTCTACTATGGTGCTTTTAGTGTCTCCGCATACCGCAGCACGCGACATAGCTTTGCAGACGATAAGTACAACGGTTTCAGAGAGAAGAACGGCAAATGTGACGATCTGGCTTCAAGTCGATTCGATAACAAATGACGAATACGGACGGATTTCTCAGGTTTTTACTACATATGAACACTTTTCACATTCTCCCGTGCAACTCGGGTGCTAGTCCTCCTTTCATGCAGAATCTTAAGGTCATAGCTCATGTCCAAGGCACCAAAGCCAGCTAAAAAGTCAATAAGTATACCTAAAACTTGAATTCTACTATTTCTTGCTGGCTATTATATCACCTTAGAAGCTTCATCTGTGTTCTACTATGGTGCGTTTAGTGTCTCCGAATACAACAGCACGCGACATAGCTTTGCAGACGATAAGTACAACCGTTTCAGAGAGAAGAGCGGCCAATGTGACGATCTGGCTATAAGTCGATTCGATAACAAATGACGAAAACGGACCGATTTCTCAGGTTTTTACTACATATGAACACTTTTCACATTCTCCCGTGCAACTCGGCTGCTAGTCCTCCTTTCATGCAGAATCTTAAAGTCCTAGCTCATGTCCAAGGCTCCAAAGCCACCTAAAAAGTCAATAATCGATACCTAAAACTTGAATTCTACTACTTCTTACTGGCTATTACATCAACTTAGAAGCTTCATCTGAGTTTTACTATGGTGCTTTTAGTGTCTCCGAATACCGCAGTACGCGACATAGCTTTGCAGACGATAAGAACAACCGTTTCAGAGAGCAGAGCTGCCATGTGATGATTTGGCTTTAAGTCGATTCGATAACAAATGACGAAAACTGACCGATTTCTCAGGTTGGTTTTTACTACATATGAACACTTTTCACATTCTCCCGTGAAACTCGGCTGCTAGTCCTCCTTTCATGCAGAATCTTAAGGTCCTAGATCATGTCGAAGGCACCAAAGCCAGCTAAAAAGTCAATAATCAATATCTAAAACTTGAATTGTACTACTTCTTACTGGCTATTACATCAACTTATAAGTTTCATCTGTGTTCTACTATGGTGCTTTTAGTGTCTCCGCATACCGCAGCACGCGACATAGCTTTGCAGACGATAAGTACAACGGATTCAGAGAGAAGAACGGCAAATGTGACGATCTGGCTTTAAGTCGATTCGATAACAAATGACGAAAACGGACGGATTTCTGAGGTTTTTACTACATATGAACACTTTTCACATTCTCCCGTGCAACTCGAGTGCTAGTCCTCCTTTCATGCTGAATCTTAAGGTCATAGCTCATGTCCAAGGCACCAAACAAGGGTAAAAAGACAATAACCGATTCCTAAAACTTGAATTGTACTATTTCTTACTGCCTATTACATCATCTTAGAAGCTTCATCTGTGTTCTACTATGGTGCTTTTAGTGTCTCCGAATACCGCAGCACGCGACATAGCTCTGCAGACGGTAAGTACAACCGTTTCAGAGAGAAGAGCGGCCAATGTGACGATCTGGCTTTAAGTCGATTCGATAACAAATGACGAAAACGGACGGATTTCTCAGGTTTTTACTACATATGAACACTTTTCACATTCTCCCGTGCAACTCGGCTGCTAGTCCTCCTTTCATGCAGAATCTTAAGGTCCTAGTGTCTCCGCATACCGCAGCACGCGACATAGCTTTGCAGACGATAAGTACAACGGTTTCAGAGAGAAGAGAGGCCAATGTGACGATCTGGCTTTAAGTCGATTCGATAACAAATGACGAAAAAGGACGGATGTCTCAGGTTTTTACTACATATGAACACCTTTCATATTCTCCCGTGCAACTGGGCTGCTAGTCCTCCTTTTATGCAGAATCTTAAGGTCCTAGCTCATGTCCAAGGCACCAAAGACAGCTAAAAAGTCAATAATAGATACATAAAACTTGAATTGGACTACTTCTTACTGGCTATTACATCAACTTAGAAGCTTCATCTGTGTTCTACTATGGTGCTTTTAGTGTCACCGCATACCGCAGCACGCGACATAGCTTTGCAGACGATAAGTACAACCGTTTCAGAGAGAAGAGCAACCAATGTGACGATCTGGCTTTAAGTCGATTCGATAACAAATCACGAAAACGGACGGATTTCTCAGGTTTTTACTACATATGAACACTTTTCACATTCTCCCGTGCAACTCGGCTGCTACTCCTCCTTTCATGAAGAATCTTAAGGTCCTAGCTCATGTCCAAGGCACCAAAGCCAGCTAAAAAGTCAATAATCAATACCTAAAACTTGAATTGTACAACTTATTACTTTCTATTACATCATCTTAGAAGCTTCATCTGTGTTCTACTATGGTGCTTTTAGTGCCTCCGCACACCGCAGCACGCGACATAGCTTTGCAGACGATAAGTACAACCGTTTCAGAGAGAAGAGCGGCCAATGTGACGATCTAGCTTTAAGTCGATTCGATAACAAATGACGAAAACGGACGGATTTCTCAGGTTTTTACTACATATGAACACTTTTCACATTGTCCCGTGCAACTCGGCTGCTAGTCCTCCTTTCATGTAGAATCTCAAGGTCCTAGCTCATGTCCAAGGCACCAAAGCCAGCTAAAAAGTCAATAATCGATACCTAAAACTTGAATTGTACTACTTCTTACTGGCTATTACATCAACTTAGAAGCTTCATCTGTGTTCTACTATGGTGATTTAAGTGTCTCCACATACCGCAGCATGCGACATAGCTTTGCAGACGATAAGTACAACCGTTTCAGAGAGAAGAGCGGTCAATGTGACCATCTGGCTTTAAGTCAATTCGATAACAAATGACGAAAACTGACGGATGTCTCAGGTTTTTATTACATATGAACACTTTTCACATTCTCCAGTGCAACTCGGCTGCTAGTCCGCCTTTTTTGCAGAATCTTAAGGTCCTAGCTCATGTCCAAGGCACCAAAGCCAAGCTAAAAAGTCAATAATCGATACCTAAAACTTGAATTGGACTACTTCTTACTGGCTATTACATCAACTTAGAAGCTTCGTCTGTGTTCTACTATGGTGCTTTTAGTGTCTCCGCATAGCGCAGCACGCGACATAGCTTTGCAGACGATAAGTACAACGGTTTCAGAGAGAAGAACGGCAAATGTGACGATCTGGCTTTAAGTCGATTCGATAACAAATGACGAATACGGACGGATTTCTCAGGTTTTTACTACATATGAACACTTTTCACATTCTCCCGTGCAACTCGGGTGCTAGTCCTCCTTTCATGCAGAATCTTAAGGTCATAGCTCATGTCCAAGGCACCAAAGCCAGCTAAAAAGTCAATAAGTATACCTAAAACTTGAATTCTACTATTTCTTACTGGCTATTATATCATCTTAGAAGCTTCATCTGTGTTCTACTATGGTGATTTTAGTGTCTCCGAATACAACAGTACGCGACATAGCTTTGCAGACGATAAGTACAACCGTTTCAGAGAGAAGAGCGGCCAATGTGACCATCTGGCTTTAAGTCGATTCGATAACAAATGACGAAAACGGACGGATATCTCAGGTTTTGACTACATATGGACACCTTTCACATTCTCCCGTGCAATTAGGCTGCTAGTCCTAATTTCATGCAGAATCTTAAGGTCCTAGCTCATGTCCTAGGCACCGAAGCCAGCTAAAAAGTCAATAATCGATACCTAGAACTTGAATTGTACTGCCTCTTACTGGCTATTACATCAACTTAGAAGCTTCATCTGTGTTCTACTATGGTGATTTTAGTGTCTCCACATACCGCAGCACGCGACATAGCTTTGCAGACGATAAGTACAACCGTTTCAGAGAGAAGAGCGGCCAATGTGACCATCTGGATTTAAGTCGATTCGATAACAAATGACGAAAACGGACGGATATCTCAGGTTTTGACTACATATGAACACTTTTCACATTCTCCCGTGCAACTCGGCTGCTAGTCCTCCTTTCATGCAGAATCTTAAGGTCCTAGCTCATGTCCAAGGCTCCAAAGCCACCTAAAAAGTCAGTAATCGATACCTAAAACTTGAATTCTACTACTTCTTACTGGCTATTACATCAACTTAGAAGCTTCATCTGTGTTCTACTATGGTGCTTTTAGTGTCTCCGAATACCGCAGTACGCGACATAGCTTTGCAGACGATAAGAACAACCGTTTCAGAGAGCAGAGCTGCCAATGTGATGATTTGGCTTTAAGTCGATTCGATAACAAATGACAAAACGGACGGATTTCTCAGGTTTTTACTACATATGAACACTTTTCACATTCTCCCGTGCAACTCGGCTGCTAGTCCTCCTTTCATGCAGAATCTTAAGGTCCTGGCTCATGTCCAAGTCACCAAAGCCAGCTAAAAAGTCAATAATCGATACCTAAAACTCGAATTGGACTACTTCTTACTGGCTATTACATCAACTTAGATGCTTCATCTGTGTTCTACTATGGTGATTTTAGTGTCTCCGCATACCGCAGCACGCGACATAGCTTTTCAGACGATAAGTACAACCGTTTTAGAGAGAAGATCGGCCAATGTGACGATCTGGCTTTAAGTCGATTCGATAACAAATGACGAAAACGGACGGATTTCTCAGGTTTTTACTACATATGAAAACTTTTCACATTCTCCCGTGCAACTCGGCTGCTAGTCCTCCTTTTATGCAGAATCTTAAGGTCCTAGCTCATGTCCAAGGAACCAAAGCCAGCTAAAAAGTCAATAATCGATACCTAAAACTTGAATTGGGCTACTTCTTACTGGCTATTACATCAACTTAGAACCTTCATCAATGTTCTACTACGGTGCTTTTAGTTTCTCCGCATACCGCAGCACGCGACACAGCTTTGCAGACGATAAGTACAACCGTTTTAGAGAGAAGAGCGGCCAATCTTACGATCTGGCTTTAAGTCGATTCGATAACAAATGACGAAAACGGACGGATGTCTCAGGTTTTTACTACATATGAACACTTTTCACATTCTCCCGTGCAACTCGGCTGTTAGTCCTCCTTTTATGCAGAATCTTAAGGTCCTAGCTCATGTCCAAGGCACCAAAGCCAGCTAAAAAGTCAATAATCAATATCTAAAACTTGAATTGTACAACTTCTTACTGGCTATTACATCAACTTAGAAGCTTCATCTGTGTTCTACTATGGTGCGTTTAGTGTCTCCGAATACCGCAGTACGCGACATAGCTTTGCAGACGATAAGTACAACGGTTTCAGAGAGAAGAACGGCAAATGTGACGATCTGGCTTTAAGTCGATTCGATAACAAATGACGAATACGGACGGATTTCTCAGGTTTTTACTACATATGAACACTTTTCACATTCTCCCGTGCAACTCGGGTGCTAGTCCTCCTTTCATGCAGAATCTTAAGGTCATAGCTCATGTCCAAGGCACCAAAGCCAGCTAAAAAGTCAATAAGTATACCTAAAACTTGAATTCTACTATTTCTTACTGGCTATTATATCATCTTAGAAGCTTCATCTGTGTTCTACTATGGTGCGTTTAGTGTCTCCGAATACAACAGTACGCGACATAGCTTTGCAGACGATAAGTACAACCGTTTCAGAGAGAAGAGCGGCCAATGTGACGATCTGGCTATAAGTCGATTCGATAACAAATGACGAAAACGGTCGGATTTCTCAGGTTATTACTACATATGAACACCTTTCACATTCTCCCGTGCAACTCGGCTGCTAGTCCTAATTTCATGCAGAATCTTAAGGTCCTAGCTCATGTCCTAGGCACCGAAGCCATCTAAAAAGTCAATAATCGATACCTAAAACTTGAATTATACTACTTCTTACTGGCTATTACGTCAACTTAAAAGCTTCATCTGTGTTCTACTATGGTGCTTTTAGTGTCTCCGCATACCGCAGCACGCGACATAGCTTTGCAGACGATAAGTACAACGGTTTCAGAGAGAAGAGCGGCCAATGTGACGATCTGGCTTTAAGTCTATTCGATAACAAATGACGAAAACGGACGGATTTCTCAGGTTTTTACTACATATGAACACTTTTCACATTCTCCCGTGCAACTGGGCAGCTAGTCCTCCTTTCATGCAGAATCTCAAGGTCCTTGCTCATGTCCAAGGCACCAAAGCCAGCTAAAAAGTCAATAATCGATACCTAGAACTTGAATTGTACTACCTCTTACTGGCTATTACATCAACTTAGAAGCTTCATCTGTGTTCTACTATGGTGATTTTAGTGTCTCCACATACCGCAGCACGCGACATAGCTTTGCAGACGATAAGTACAACCGTTTCAGAGAGAAGAGCGGCCAATGTGACCATCTGGCTTTAAGTCGATTCGATAACAAATGACGAAAACGGACGGATATCTCAGGTTTTTACTACATATGAACACTTTTCACATTCTCCCGTGCAACTCGGCTGCTAGTCCTCCTTTCATGCAGAATCTTAAGGTCCTAGCTCATGTCCAAGGCTCCAAGCCACCTAAAAAGTCAATAATCGATACCTAAAACTTGAATTCTACTACTTCTTACTGGCTATTACATCAACTTAGAAGCTTCATCTGTGTTCTACTATGGTGCTTTTAGTGTCTCCGAATACCGCAGTACGCGACATAGCTTTGCAGACGATAAGAACAACCGTTTCAGAGAGCAGAGCTGCCAATGTGATGATTTGGCTTTAAGTCGATTCGATAACAAATGACGAAAACGGACCGATTTCTCAGGTTGGTTTTTACTACATATGAACACTTTTCACATTCTCTTGTGCAACTCGGCTGCTAGTCCTTCTTTCATGCAGAATCTTAAGGTCCTAGATCATGTCCAAGGCACCAAAGCCAGCTAAAAAGTCAATAATCAATATCTAAAACTTGAATTGTACTACTTCTTACTGGCTATTACATCAGCTTAGAAGCTTCATCTGTGTTCTACTATGGTGCTTTTAGTGTCTCCGCATACCGCAGCACGCGACATAGCTTTGCAGACGATAAGTAGAACCGTTTCAGGGAGAAGAGCGGCCTATGTGACGATCTGGCTTTAAGTCGATTCGATAACAAATGACGAAAACGGACGGATTTCTCAGGTTTTTACTACATATGAACACTTTTCACATTCTCCCGTGCAACTCGAGTGCTAGTCCTCCTTTCATGCAGAATCTTAAGGTCATAGCTCATGTCCAAGGCACCAAAGCCAGCTAAAAAGTCAATAAATATACCTAAAACTTGAATTGTACTATTCCTTACTGGCTATTATATCATCTTAGAAGCTTCATCTGTGTTCTACTATGGTGCGTTTAGTGTCTCCGAATACCGCAGTACGCGACATAGCTTTGCAGACGATAAGTACAAACGTTTCAGAGAGCAGAGCGGCCAATGTGCCGATTTGGCTTTAAGTCGATTCGATAACAAATGACGAAAACGGACGGATTTCTCAGGTTTTTACTACATTTGAACACTTTTCACATTCTCCCGTGCAACTCGGCTGTAGTCCTACTTTCATGTAGAATCTCTAGGTCCTAGCTCATGTCCAAAGCACCAAAGCCAGCTAAAAAGTCAATAATCGGAACCTAAAACTTGAATTGTACTACTTCTTACTGGCTATTACATCAACTGAGAAACTTCATCTGTGTTCTACTATGGTGATTTAAGTGTCTCCACATACCGCAGCATGCGACATAGCTTTGCAGACGATAAGTACAACCGTTTCAGAGAGAAGAGCGGTCAATGTGACCATCTGGCTTTAAGTCAATTCGATAACAAATGACGAAAACTGACGGATGTCTCAGGTTTTTATTACATATGAACACTTTTCACATTCTCCAGTGCAACTCGGCTGCTAGTCCGCCTTTTTTGCAGAATCTTAAGGTCCTAGCTCATGTCCAAGGCACCAAAGCCAAGCTAAAAAGTCAATAATCGATACCTAAAACTTGAATTGGACTACTTCTTACTGGCTATTACATCAACTTAGAAGCTTCGTCTGTGTTCTACTATGGTGCTTTTAGTGTCTCCGCATACCGCAGTACGCGACATAGCTTTGCAGACGATAAGTACAAAGGTTTCAGAGAGAAGAACGGCAAATGTGACGATCTGGCTTTAAGTCGATTCGATAACAAATGACGAATACGGACGGATTTCTCAGGTTTTTACTACATATGAACACTTTTCACATTCTCCCGTGCAACTCGGGTGCTATTCCTCCTTTCATGCAGAATCTTAAGGTCATAGCTCATGTCCAAGGCACCAAAGCCAGCTAAAAAGTCAATAAGTATACCTAAAACTTGAATTCTACTATTTCTTACTGGCTATTATATCATCTTAGAAGCTTTATCTGTGTTCTACTATGGTGCGTTTAGTGTCTCCGAATACAACAGTACGCGACATAGCTTTGCAGACGATAAGTACAACCGTTTCAGAGAGAAGAGCGGCCAATGTGACGATCTGGCTATAAGTCGATTCGATAACAAATGACGAAAACGGACCGATTTCTCAGGTTTTTACTACATATGGACACCTTTCACATTCTCCCGTGCAACTCGGCTGCTAGTCCTAATTTCATGCAGAATCTTAAGGTCCTAGCTCATGTCCTAGGCACCGAAGCCAGCTAAAAAGTCAATAATCGATACCTAGAACTTGAATTGTACTACCTCTTACTGGCTATTACATCAACTTAGAAGCTTCATCTGTGTTCTACTATGGTGATTTTAGTGTCTCCACATTCCGCAGCACGCGACATAGCTTTGCAGACGATAAGTACAACCGTTTCAGAGAGAAGAGCGGCCAATGTGACCATCTGGCTTTAAGTCGATTCGATAACAAATGACGAAAACGGACCGATTTCTCAGGTTTTGACTACATATGAACGCTTTTCACATTCTCCCGTGCAACTCGGCTGCTAGTCCTCCTTTCATGCAGAATCTTAAAGTCCTAGCTCATGTCCTAGGCTCCAAAGCCACCTAAAAAGTCAATAATCGGTACCTAAAACTTGAATTCTACTACTTCTTACTGGCTATTACATCAACTTAGAAGCTTCATCTGTGTTCTACTATGGTGATTTTAGTGTCTCCGAATACCGCAGTACGCGACATAGCTTTGCAGACGATAAGAACAACCGTTTCAGAGAGCAGAGCTGCCAATGTGATGATTTGGCTTTAAGTCGATTCGATAACAAATGACGAAAACGGACCGATTTCTCAGGTTGGTTTTTACTACATATGAACACTTTTCACATTCTCCCGTGCAACTGGGCAGCTAGTCCTCCTTTCATGCAGAATCTCAAGGTCCTTGCTCATGTCCAAGGCACCAAAGCCAGCTAAAAAGTCAATAATCGATACCTAGAACTTGAATTGTACTACCTCTTACTGGCTATTACATCAACTTAGAAGCTTCATCTGTGTTCTACTATGGTGAATTTAGTGTCTCCACATACCGCAGCACGCGACATAGCTTTGCAGACAATAAGTACAACCGTTTCAGAGAGAAGAGCGGCCAATGTGACCATCTGGCTTTAAGTCGATTCGATAACAAATGACGAAAACGGACGGATATCTCAGGTTTTGACTACATATGAACACTTTTCACATTCTCCCGTGCAACTCGAGTGCTAGTCCTCCTTTCATGCAGAATCGTAAGGTCATAGCTCATGTCCAAGGCACCAAAGCCAGCTAAAAAGTCAATAATTATACCTAAAACTTGAATTGTACTATTTCTTACTGGCTATTATATCATCTTAGAAGCTTTATCTGTGTTCTACTATGGTGCGTTTAGTGTCTCCGAATACCGCAGTACGCGACATAGCTTTGCAGACGATAAGTACAAACGTTTCAGAGAGCAGAGCGGCCAATGTGCCGATTTGGCTTTAAGTCGATTCGATAACAAATGACGAAAACGGACGGATTTCTCAGGTTTTTACTACATTTGAACACTTTTCACATTCTCCCGTGCAACTCGGCTGTAGTCCTACTTTCATGTAGAATCTCTAGGTCCTAGCTCATGTCCAAAGCACCAAAGCCAGCTAAAAAGTCAATAATCGATACCTAAAACTTGAATTGTACTACTTCTTACTGGCTATTACATCAACTGAGAAGCTTCATCTGTGTTCTACTATGGTGATTTAAGTGTCTCCACATACCGCAGCATGCGACATAGCTTTGCAGACGATAAGTACAACCGTTTCAGAGAGAAGAGCGGTCAATGTGACCATCTGGCTTTAAGTCAATTCGATAACAAATGACGAAAACTGACGGATGTCTCAGGTTTTTATTACATATGAACACTTTTCACATTCTCCAGTGCAACTCGGCTGCTAGTCCGCCTTTTTTGCAGAATCTTAAGGTCCTAGCTCATGTCCAAGGCACCAAAGCCAAGCTAAAAAGTCAATTATCGATACCTAAAACTTGAATTGGACTACTTCTTACTGGCTATTACATCAACTTAGAAGCTTCGTCTGTGTTCTACTATGGTGCGTTTAGTGTCTCCGCATACCGCAGCACGCGACATAGCTTTGCAGACGATAAGTACAACGGTTTCAGAGAGAAGAACAGCAAATGTGACGATCTGGCTTTAAGTCGATTCGATAACAAATGACGAATACGGACGGATTTCTCAGGTTTTTACTGCATATGAACACTTTTCACATTCTCCCGTGCAACTCGGGTGCTAGTCCTCCTTTCATGCAGAATTTTAAGGTCATAGCTCATGTCCAAGGCACCAAAGCCAGCTAAAAAGTCAATAAGTATACCTAAAACTTGAATTCTACTATTTCTTACTGGCTATTATATCATCTTAGAAGCTTCATCTGTGTTCTACTATGGTGCGTTTAGTGTCTCCGAATACAACAGTACGCGACATAGCTTTGCAGACGATAAGTACAACCGTTTCAGAGAGAAGAGCGGCCAATGTGACGATCTGGCTATAAGTCGATTCGATAACAAATGACGAAAACGGACCGATTTCTCAGGTTTTTACTACATATGAACACCTTTCACATTCTCCCGTGCAACTCGGCTGCTAGTCCTAATTTCATGCAGAATCTTAAGGTCCTAGCTCATGTCCTAGGCACCGAAGCCAGCTAAAAAGTCAATAATCGATACCTAAAACTTGAATTATACTACTTCTTACTGGCTATTACGTCAACTTAAAAGCTTCATCTGTGTTCTACTATGGTGCTTTTAGTGTCTCCGCATACCGCAGCACGCGACATAGCTACGCAGACGATAAGCACAACGGTTTCAGAGAGAAGAGCGGCCAATGTGACGATCTGGCTTTAAGTCTATTCGATAACAAATGACGAAAACGGACGGATTTCTCAGGTTTTTACTACATATGAACACTTTTCACATTCTCCCGTGCAACTGGGCAGCTAGTCCTCCTTTCATGCAGAATCTCAAGGTCCTTGCTCATGTCCAAGGCACCAAAGCCAGCTAAAAAGTCAATAATCGATACCTAGAACTTGAATTTTACTACCTCTTACTGGCTATTACATCAACTTAGAAGCTTCATCTGTGTTCTACTATGGTGAATTTAGTGTCTCCACATACCGCAGCACGCGACATAGCTTTGCAGACAATAAGTACAACCGTTTCAGAGAGAAGAGCGGCCAATGTGACCATCTGGCTTTAAGTCGATTCGATAACAAATGACGAAAACGGACGGATATCTCAGGTTTTGACTACATATGAACACTTTTCACATTCTCCCGTGCAACTCGGCTGCTAGTCCTCTTTTCATGCAAAATCTTAAGGTCCTAGCTCATGTCCAAAGCACCAAAGCCAGCTAAAAAGTCAATAACTATACCTAAAACTTGAATTGTACTATTTCTTACTGGCTATTATATCATCTTAGAAGCTTCATCTGTGTTCTACTATGGTGCGTTTAGTGTCTCCGAATACCGCAGTACGCGACATAGCTTTGCAGACGATAAGTACAAACGTTTCAGAGAGCAGAGCGGCCAATGTGCCGATTTGGCTTTAAGTCAATTCGATAACAAATAACGAAAACGGACGGATTTCTCAGGTTTTTACTACATTTGAACACTTTTCACATTCTCCCGTGCAACTCGGCTGTAGTCCTACTTTCATGCTGAATCTTAAGGTCCTAGCTCATGTCCAAGGCACCAAAGCCAGCTAAAAAGTCAATAATCGATACCTAAAACTTGAATTGTACTACTTCTTACTAGCTATTACATCAACTTAGAAGCTTTATCTGTGTTCTACTATGAGGATTTTCGTGTCTCCGCATACCGCAGCACGCGAATAACTTTGCAGACAATAAGTACAACCGTTTCAGAGAGAAGAGTGGCCAATGTGACGATCTGGCTTTAAGTCGATTCGATAACAAATGACGAAAACGGACGGATTTCTCAGGTTCTTACTACATAAGAACACTTTTCACATTCTCCCGTGCAACTCGGCTGCTAGTCCTCCTTTCATGCAGAATCTTAAGGTCCTGGCTCATGTCCAAGGCACCAAAGCCAGCTAAAATGTCAATAACCGATACCTAAAAATTGAATTGTAATACTTCTTACTGGCTATTACATCATCTAAAAAGCTTCATCTGTGTTCTACTATGGTGTTTTTAGTGTCTCCGAATATCGCAGTACGCGTCATAGCTTTGCAGACGATAAGTACAACCGTTTCAGAGAGAAGAGCGGCCAATGTGACGATCTGGCTTTAAGTCGATTGGATAACAAATGACGAAAACGGACGGATTTCTCACGTTTTTACTACATATGAACACTTTTCACATTCTCCCGTGCAACTCGGCTGCTAGTCCTTCTTTCATGCAGAATCTTAAGGTCCTAGATCATGTCCAAGGCCCCAAAGCCAGCTAAAGAGTCAATAATCAATATCTAAAACTTGAATTGTACTACTTCTTACTGGCTATTACATCAACTTAGAAGCTTCATCTGTGTTCTACTATGGTGCTTTTAGTGTCTCCGCATATCGCAGCACGCGACATAGCTCTGCAGACGATAAGTACAACGGTTTCAGAGAGAAGAGCGGCAAATGTGACGATCTGGCTTTAAGTCGATTCGATAACAAATGACGCAAACGGACGGATTTCTCAGGTTTTTACTAGATATGAACACTTTTCACAGTCTCCCGTGCAACTCGGGTGCTAGTCCTCCTTTCATGCAGAATCTTAAGGTCCTAGCTCATGTCCAAGGCTCCAAGCCACCTAAAAAGTCAATAATCGATACCTAAAACTTGAATTCTACTACTTCTTACTGGCTATTACATCAACTTAGAAGCTTCATCTGTGTTCTACTATGGTGCTTTTAGTGTCTCCGAATACCGCAGTACGCGACATAGCTTTGCAGACGATAAGAACAACCGTTTCAGAGAGCAGAGCTGCCAATGTGATGATTTGGCTTTAAGTCGATTCGATAACAAATGACGAAAACGGACCGATTTCTCAGGTTGGTTTTTACTACATATGAACACTTTTCACATTCTCCCGTGCAACTCGGCTGCTAGTCCTTCTTTCATGCAGAATCTTAAGGTCCTAGATCATGTCCAAGGCACCAAAGCCAGCTAAAAAGTCAATAATCAATATCTAAAACTTGAATTGTACTACTTCTTACTGGCTATTACATCAGCTTAGAAGCTTCATCTGTGTTCTACTATGGTGCTTTTAGTGTCTCCGCATACCGCAGCACGCGACATAGCTTTGCAGACGATAAGTAGAACCGTTTCAGGGAGAAGAGCGGCCTATGTGACGATCTGGCTTTAAGTCGATTCGATAACAAATGACGAAAACGGACGGATTTCTCAGGTTTTTACTACATATGAACACTTTTCACATTCTCCCGTGCAACTCGAGTGCTAGTCCTCCTTTCATGCAGAATCTTAAGGTCATAGCTCATGTCCAAGGCACCAAAGCCAGCTAAAAAGTCAATAAATATACCTAAAACTTGAATTGTACTATTCCTTACTGGCTATTATATCATCTTAGAAGCTTCATCTGTGTTCTACTATGGTGCGTTTAGTGTCTCCGAATACCGCAGTACGCGACATAGCTTTGCAGACGATAAGTACAAACGTTTCAGAGAGCAGAGCGGCCAATGTGCCGATTTGGCTTTAAGTCGATTCGATAACAAATGACGAAAACGGACGGATTTCTCAGGTTTTTACTACATTTGAACACTTTTCACATTCTCCCGTGCAACTCGGCTGTAGTCCTACTTTCATGTAGAATCTCTAGGTCCTAGCTCATGTCCAAAGCACCAAAGCCAGCTAAAAAGTCAATAATCGGTACCTAAAACTTGAATTGTACTACTTCTTACTGGCTATTACATCAACTGAGAAACTTCATCTGTGTTCTACTATGGTGATTTAAGTGTCTCCACATACCGCAGCATGCGACATAGCTTTGCAGACGATAAGTACAACCGTTTCAGAGAGAAGAGCGGTCAATGTGACCATCTGGCTTTAAGTCAATACGATAACAAATGACGAAAACTGACGGATGTCTCAGGTTTTTATTACATATGAACACTTTTCACATTCTCCAGTGCAACTCGGCTGCTAGTCCGCCTTTTTTGCAGAATCTTAAGGTCCTAGCTCATGTCCAAGGCACCAAAACCAAGCTAAAAAGTCAATAATCGATACCTAAAACTTGAATTGGACTACTTCTTACTGGCTATTACATCAACTTAGAAGCTTCGTCTGTGTTCTACTATGGTGCTTTTAGTGTCTCCGCATACCGCAGTACGCGACATAGCTTTGCAGACGATAAGTACAAAGGTTTCAGAGAGAAGAACGGCAAATGTGACGATCTGGCTTTAAGTCGATTCGATAACAAATGACGAATACGGACGGATTTCTCAGGTTTTTACTACATATGAACACTTTTCACATTCTCCCGTGCAACTCGGGTGCTATTCCTCCTTTCATGCAGAATCTTAAGGTCATAGCTCATGTCCAAGGCACCAAAGCCAGCTAAAAAGTCAATAAGTATACCTAAAACTTGAATTCTACTATTTCTTACTGGCTATTATATCATCTTAGAAGCTTTATCTGTGTTCTACTATGGTGCGTTTAGTGTCTCCGAATACAACAGTACGCGACATAGCTTTGCAGACGATAAGTACAACCGTTTCAGAGAGAAGAGCGGCCAATGTGACGATCTGGCTATAAGTCGATTCGATAACAAATGACGAAAACGGACCGATTTCTCAGGTTTTTACTACATATGGACACCTTTCACATTCTCCCGTGCAACTCGGCTGCTAGTCCTAATTTCATGCAGAATCTTAAGGTCCTAGCTCATGTCCTAGGCACCGAAGCCAGCTAAAAAGTCAATAATCGATACCTAGAACTTGAATTGTACTACCTCTTACTGGCTATTACATCAACTTAGAAGCTTCATCTGTGTTCTACTATGGTGATTTTAGTGTCTCCACATTCCGCAGCACGCGACATAGCTTTGCAGACGATAAGTACAACCGTTTCAGAGAGAAGAGCGGCCAATGTGACCATCTGGCTTTAAGTCGATTCGATAACAAATGACGAAAACGGACGGATATCTCAGGTTTTGACTACATATGAACGCTTTTCACATTCTCCCGTGCAACTCGGCTGCTAGTACTCCTTTCATGCAGAATCTTAAAGTCCTAGCTCATGTCCTAGGCTCCAAAGCCACCTAAAAAGTCAATAATCGGTACCTAAAACTTGAATTCTACTACTTCTTACTGGCTATTACATCAACTTAGAAGCTTCATCTGTGTTCTACTATGGTGATTTTAGTGTCTCCGAATACCGCAGTACGCGACATAGCTTTGCAGACGATAAGAACAACCGTTTCAGAGAGCAGAGCGGCCAATGTGATGATTTGGCTTTAAGTCGATTCGATAACAAATGACGAAAACGGACCGATTTCTCAGGTTGGTTTTTACTACACATGAACACTTTTCACATTCTCCCGTGCAACTCGGCTGCTAGTCCTTCTTTCATGCAGAACCTTAAGGTCCTAGATCATGTCCAAGGCACCAAAGCCAGCTAAAAAGTCAATAATCAATATCTAAAACTTGAATTGTACTACTTCTTACTGGCTATTACATCAGCTTAGAAGCTTCATCTGTGTTCTACTATGGTGCTTTTAGTGTCTCCGCATACCGCAGCACGCGACATAGCTTTGCAGACGATAAGTAGAACCGTTTCAGGGAGAAGAGCGGCCAATCTGACGATCTGGCTTTAAGTCGATTCGATAACAAATGACGAAAACGGACGGATTTCTCAGGTTTTTACTACATATGAACACTTTTCACATTCTCCCGTGCAACTCGAGTGCTAGTCCTCCTTTCATGCAGAATCGTAAGGTCATAGCTCATGTCCAAGGCACCAAAGCCAGCTAAAAAGTCAATAATTATACCTAAAACTTGAATTGTACTATTTCTTACTGGCTATTATATCATCTTAGAAGCTTCATCTGTGTTCTACTATGGTGCGTTTAGTGTCTCCGAATACCGCAGTACGCGACATAGCTTTGCAGACGATAAGTACAAACGTTTCAGAGAGCAGAGCGGCCAATGTGCCGATTTGGCTTTAAGTCGATTCGATAACAAATGACGAAAACGGACGGATTTCTCAGGTTTTTACTACATTTGAACACTTTTCACATTCTCCCGTGCAACTCGGCTGTAGTCCTACTTTCATGTAGAATCTCTAGGTCCTAGCTCATGTCCAAAGCACCAAAGCCAGCTAAAAAGTCAATAATCGATACCTAAAACTTGAATTGTACTACTTCTTACTGGCTATTACATCAACTAAGAAGCTTCATCTGTGTTCTACTATGGTGATTTAAGTGTCTCCACATACCGCAGCATGCGACATAGCTTTGCAGACGATAAGTACAACCGTTTCAGAGAGAAGAGCGGTCAATGTGACCATCTGGCTTTAAGTCAATTCGATAACAAATGACGAAAACTGACGGATGTCTCAGGTTTTTATTACATATGAACACTTTTCACATTCTCCAGTGCAACTCGGCTGCTAGTCCGCCTTTTTTGCAGAATCTTAAGGTCCTAGCTCATGTCCAAGGCACCAAAGCCAAGCTAAAAAGTCAATTATCGATACCTAAAACTTGAATTGGACTACTTCTTACTGGCTATTACATCAACTTAGAAGCTTCGTCTGTGTTCTACTATGGTGCGTTTAGTGTCTCCGCATACCGCAGCACGCGACATAGCTTTGCAGACGATAAGTACAACGGTTTCAGAGAGAAGAACAGCAAATGTGACGATCTGGCTTTAAGACGATTCGATAACAAATGACGAATACGGACGGATTTCTCAGGTTTTTACTGCATATGAACACTTTTCACATTCTCCCGTGCAACTCGGGTGCTAGTCCTCCTTTCATGCAGAATTTTAAGGTCATAGCTCATGTCCAAGGCACCAAAGCCAGCTAAAAAGTCAATAAGTATACCTAAAACTTGAATTCTACTATTTCTTACTGGCTATTATATCATCTTAGAAGCTTCATCTGTGTTCTACTATGGTGCGTTTAGTGTCTCCGAATACAACAGTACGCGACATAGCTTTGCAGACGATAAGTACAACCGTTTCAGAGAGAAGAGCGGCCAATGTGACGATCTGGCTATAAGTCGATTCGATAACAAATGACGAAAACGGACCGATTTCTCAGGTTTTTACTACATATGAACACCTTTCACATTCTCCCGTGCAACTCGGCTGCTAGTCCTAATTTCATGCAGAATCTTAAGGTCCTAGCTCATGTCCTAGGCACCGAAGCCAGCTAAAAAGTCAATAATCGATACCTAAAACTTGAATTATACTACTTCTTACTGGCTATTACGTCAACTTAAAAGCTTCATCTGTGTTCTACTATGGTGCTTTTAGTGTCTCCGCATACCGCAGCACGCGACATAGCTACGCAGACGATAAGCACAACGGTTTCAGAGAGAAGAGCGGCCAATGTGACGATCTGGCTTTAAGTCTATTCGATAACAAATGACGAAAACGGACGGATTTCTCAGGTTTTTACTACATATGAACACTTTTCACATTCTCCCGTGCAACTGGGCAGCTAGTCCTCCTTTCATGCAGAATCTCAAGGTCCTTGCTCATGTCCAAGGCACCAAAGCCAGCTAAAAAGTCAATAATCGATACCTAGAACTTGAATTGTACTACCTCTTACTGGCTATTACATCAACTTAGAAGCTTCATCTGTGTTCTACTATGGTGAATTTAGTGTCTCCACATACCGCAGCACGCGACATAGCTTTGCAGACAATAAGTACAACCGTTTCAGAGAGAAGAGCAGCCAATGTGACCATCTGGCTTTAAGTCGATTCGATAACAAATGACGAAAACGGACGGATATCTCAGGTTTTGACTACATATGAACACTTTTCACATTCTCCCGTGCAACTCGGCTGCTAGTCCTCCTTTCATGCAAAATCTTAAGGTCCTAGCTCATGTCCAAAGCACCAAAGCCAGCTAAAAAGTCAATAACTATACCAAAAACTTGAATTGTACTATTTCTTACTGGCTATTATATCATCTTAGAAGCTTCATCTGTGTTCTACTATGGTGCGTTTAGTGTCTCCGAATACCGCAGTACGCGACATAGCTTTGCAGACGATAAGTACAAACGTTTCAGAGAGCAGAGCGGCCAATGTGCCGATTTGGCTTTAAGTCAATTCGATAACAAATAACGAAAACGGACGGATTTCTCAGGTTTTTACTACATTTGAACACTTTTCACATTCTCCCGTGCAACTCGGCTGTAGTCCTACTTTCATGCTGAATCTTAAGGTCCTAGCTCATGTCCAAGGCACCAAAGCCAGCTAAAAAGTCAATAATCGATACCTAAAACTTGAATTGTACTACTTCTTACTAGCTATTACATCAACTTAGAAGCTTTATCTGTGTTCTACTATGAGGATTTTCGTGTCTCCGCATACCGCAGCACGCGAATAACTTTGCAGACAATAAGTACAACCGTTTCAGAGAGAAGAGTGGCCAATGTGACGATCTGGCTTTAAGTCGATTCGATAACAAATGACGAAAACGGACGGATTTCTCAGGTTCTTACTACATATGAACACTTTTCACATTCTCCCGTGCAACTCGGCTGCTAGTCCTCCTTTCATGCAGAATCTTAAGGTCCTGGCTCATGTCCAAGGCACCAAACCAGCTAAAATGTCAATAACCGATACCTAAAAATTGAATTGTAATACTTCTTACTGGCTATTACATCATCTAAAAAGCTTCATTTGTGTTCTACTATGGTGTTTTTAGTGTCTCCGAATATCGCAGTACGCGTCATAGCTTTGCAGACGATAAGTACAACCGTTTCAGAGAGAAGAGCGGCCAATGTGACGATCTGGCTTTAAGTCGATTGGATAACAAATGACGAAAACGGACGGATTTCTCACGTTTTTACTACATATGAACACTTTTCACATTCTCCCGTGCAACTCGGCTGCTAGTCCTTCTTTCATGCAGAATCTTAAGGTCCTAGATCATGTCCAAGGCCCCAAAGCCAGCTAAAGAGTCAATAATCAATATCTAAAACTTGAATTGTACTACTTCTTACTGGCTATTACATCAACTTAGAAGCTTCATCTGTGTTCTACTATGGTGCTTTTAGTGTCTCCGCATATCGCAGCACGCGACATAGCTCTGCAGACGATAAGTACAACGGTTTCAGAGAGAAGAGCGGCAAATGTGACGATCTGGCTTTAAGTCGATTCGATAACAAATGACGCAAACGGACGGATTTCTCAGGTTTTTACTAGATATGAACACTTTTCACAGTCTCCCGTGCAACTCGGGTGCTAGTCCTCCTTTCATGCATAATCTTAAGGTCATAGCTCATGTCCAAGGCACCAAAGCCAGCTAAAAAGTCAATAATCGATACCTAAAACTTGAATTGTACTATTTCTTACTGGCTATTACATCATCTTAGAAGCTTCATCTGTGTTCTACTATGGTGCGTTTAGTGTCTCCGAATACCGCAGTACGCGACATAGCTTTGCAGACGATAAGTACAACCGTTCAGAGAGAAGAGCGGCCAATGTAACGATCTGGCTTTAAGTCGATTCGATAACAAATGACGAAAACGGACGGATTTCTCAGGTTTTTACTACATATGAACACTTTTCACATTCTCCCGTGCAACTCGGCTGCTAGTCCTCCTTTCATGCAGAATCTTAAGGTCCTGGCTCATGTCCAAGTCACCAAAGCCAGCTAAAAAGTCAATAATCGATACCTAAAACTTGAATTGGACTACTTCTTACTGGCTATTACATCAACTTAGATGCTTCATCTGTGTTCTACTATGGTGATTTTAGTGTCTCCGCATACCGCAGCACGCGACATAGCTTTTCAGACGATAAGTACAACCGTTTTAGAGAGAAGATCGGCCAATGTGACGATCTGGCTTTAAGTCGATTCGATAACAAATGACGAAAACGGACGGATATCTCAGGTTTTGACTACATATGAACACTTTTCACATTCTCCCGTGCAACTCGGCTGCTAGTCCTCCTTTTATGCAGAATCTTAAGGTCCTAGCCCATGTCCAAGGCACCAAAGCCAGCTAAAAAGTCAATAATCGATACCTAAAACTTGAATTGGACTACTTCTTACTGGCTATTACATCAACTTAGAACCTTCATCAATGTTCTACTACGGTGCTTTTAGTTTCTCCTTATACCGCAGCACGCGACACAGCTTTGCAGACGATAAGTACAACCGTTTTAGAGAGAAGATCGGCCAATCTTACGATCTGGCTTTAAGTCGATTCGATAACAAATGACGAAAACGGACGGATGTCTCAGGTTTTTACTACATATGAACACTTTTCACATTCTCCCGTGCAACTCGGCTGCTAGTCCTCCTTTTATGCAGAATCTTAAGGTCCTAGCTCATGTCCAAGGCACCAAAGCCAGCTAAAAAGTCAATAATCAATATCTAAAACTTGACTTGTACTACTTCTTACTGGCTATTACATCAACTTAGAAGCTTCATCTGTGTTCTACTATGGTGCGTTTAGTGTCTCCGAATACCGCAGTACGCGACATAGCTTTGCAGACGATAAGTACAACCGTTTCAGAGAGCAGAGCGGCCAATGTGACGATTTGGCTTTAAGTCGATTCGATAACAAATGACGAAAACGGACGGATTTCTCAGGTTTTTACTACATATAAACACTTTTCACATTCCCCCGTGCAACTCGGCTGCTAGTCCTCCTTTCATGCAGAATCGTAAGGTCCCAGCTCATGTCCAAGGCACCAAAGCCAGCTAAAAAGTCAATAATCGATACCTAAAACTTGAATTGTACTAGTTCTTACTGGCTATTACATCAACTTAGAAGCTTTATCTGTGTTCTGCTATGGTGTTTTTAGTGTCTCCGAATACAGCAGTACGTGACATAGCTTTGCAGACGATAAGTACAACCGTTTCAGAGAGAAGAGCGACCAATGTGACCATCTGGCATTAAGTCGATTCGATAACAAATGACGAAAACGGACGGATTTCTCAGGTTTTTACTACATATGAACACTTTTCACATTCTCCCGTGCAACTCGGCTGCTAGTCCTCCTTTCATGCAGAATCTTAAGGTCCTAGATCATGTCCAAGTCACCAAAGCCATCTAAAAAGTCAATAATCGATACCTAAAACTTGAATTGGACTACTTCTTACTGGCTATTACATCAACGTAGATGCTTCATCTATGTTCTACTACGGTGCTTTTAGTTTCTCCGCATACCGCAGCACGCGACACAGCTTTGCAGACGATAAGTACAACCGTTTTAGAGAGAAGAGCGGCTAATGTTACGATCTGGCTTTAAGTCGATTCGATAACAAATGACGAAAACGGACGGATGTCTCAGGTTTTTACTACATATGAACACTTTTCACATTCTCCCGTGCAACTCGGCTGCTAGTCCTCCTTTCATGCAGAATCGTAAGGTCCTAGCTCATATCCAAGGCACCAAAGCCAGCTAAAAAGTCAATAATCGATACCTAAAACTTGAATTGTACTAGTTCTTACTGGCTATTACATCAACTTAGAAGCTTTATCGGTGTTCTACTATGATGACTTTCGTGTCTCCGCATACCGCAGCACGCGACATTGCTTTGCAGACAACAAGTACAACCGTTTCAGAGAGAAGAGTGACCAATGTGACGATCTGGCTTTAAGTCGATTCGATAACAAATGACGAAAACGGACGGATTTCTCAGGTTTTTACTACATATGAACACTTTTCACATTCTCCCGTGCAACTCTGCTCCTAGTCCTCCTTTCATGCAGAATCTTAAGGTCCTAGCTCATGTCCAAGGGACCAAAGCGAGCCAAAAAGTCAATAACCGATACCTAAAAATTGAATTGTACAACTTCTTACTGGCTATTACATCATCTTAGAAGCTTCATCTGTGTTCTACTATGGTGTTTTTAGTGTCTCCGAATACCGCAGTACGTGACATAGCTTTGCAGACCATAAGTACAACCGTTTCAGAGAGAAGAGCGGCCAATGTGACCATCTGGCTTTAAGTCGATTCGATAACAAATGACGAAATCGGACGGATTTCTCAGGTTTTTACTACATATGAACACTTTCCACATTCTCCCGTGCAACTCGGCTGCTAGTCCTCCTTTCATGCAGAATCTTACGGTCCTAGCTCATGTCCAAGGCATCAAAGCCAGCTAAAAAGTCAATAATCGATAACTAAAACTTGAATTGTACTACTTCTTACTGGCTATTACATCAACTTAGAAGCTTCATCTGTGTTCTACTATGAAGATTTTCTTGTCTCCGCATACCGCAGCACGCGACATAGCTTTGCAGACGATATGTACAACCGTTCACAGAGAAGAGCGGCCAATGTGACGATCTGGCTTTAAGTCGATTCGATAACAAATGACGAAAACGGTCGGATTTCTCAGGTTTTTACTACATATGAACACTTTTCACATTCTCCCGTGCAACTCGGCTGCTAGTCCTCCTTTCATGCAGAATCTTAAGGTCCTAGCTCATGTCCAAGTCACCAAAGCCAGCATAAATGTCAATAATCGATACCAAAAACTTCAATTGGACTACTTCTTACTGGCTATTACATCAACTTAGATGCTTCATCTGTGTTCTACTATGGTGATTTTAGTGTCTCCGCATACCGCAGCATGCGACATAGCTTTGCAGACGATAAGTACAACCGTTTCAGAGAGAAGAGCGGCCAATGTGACGATCTGGCTATAAGTCGATTGGATAACAAATGACGAAAACGGACGGATTTCTCAGGATTTTACTACATATGAACACTTTTCACATTCTCCCGTGCAACTCGGCTGCTAGTCCTTCTTTCATGCAGAATCTTAAGGTCCTAGATCATGTCCAAGGCCCCAAAGCCAGCTAAAGAGTCAATAATCAATATCTAAAACTTGAATTGTACTACTTCTTACTGGCTATTACATCAACTTAGAAGCTTCATCTGTGTTCTACTATGGTGCTTTTAGTCTCTCCGCATATCGCAGCACGCGACATAGCTCTGCAGACGATAAGTACAACGGTTTCAGAGAGAAGAGCGGCAAATGTGACGATCTGGCTTTAAGTCGATTCGATAACAAATGACGCAAACGGACGGATTTCTCAGGTTTTTACTAGATATGAACACTTTTCACAGTCTCCCGTGCAACTCGGGTGCTAGTCCTCCTTTCATGCATAATCTTAAGGTCATAGCTCATGTCCAAGGCACCAAAGCCAGCTAAAAAGTCAATAATCGATACCTAAAACTTGAATTGTACTATTTCTTACTGGCTATTACATCATCTTAGAAGCTTCATCTGTGTTCTACTATGGTGCGTTTAGTGTCTCCGAATACCGCAGTACGCGACATAGCTTTGCAGACGATAAGTACAACCGTTCAGAGAGAAGAGCGGCCAATGTGACGATCTGGCTTTAAGTCGATTCGATAACAAATGACGAAAACGGACGGATTTCTCAGGTTTTTACTACATATGAACACTTTTCACATTCTCCCGTGCAACTCGGCTGCTAGTCCTCCTTTCATGCAGAATCTTAAAGTCCTGGCTCATGTCCAAGTCACCAAAGCCAGCTAAAAAGTCAATAATCGATACCTAAAACTTGAATTGGACTACTTCTTACTGGCTATTACATCAACTTAGATGCTTCATCTGTGTTCTACTATGGTGATTTTAGTGTCTCCGCATACCGCAACACGCGACATAGCTTTTCAGACGATAAGTACAACCGTTTTAGAGAGAAGATCGGCCAATGTGACGATCTGGCTTTAAGTCGATTCGATAACAAATGACGAAAACGGACGGATTTCTCAGGTTTTTACTACATATGAACACATTCTCCCGTGCAACTCGGCTGCTAGTCCTCCTTTCATGCAGAATCTTAAGGTCCTAGCTCATGTCCAAGTCACCAAAGCCATCTAAAAAGTCAATAATCGATACCTAAAACTTGAATTGGACTACTTCTTACTGGCTATTACATCAACGTAGATGCTTCATCTATGTTCTACTACGGTGCTTTTAGTTTCTCCGCATACCGCAGCACGCGACACAGCTTTGCAGACGATAAGTACAACCGTTTTAGAGAGAAGAGCGGCTAATGTTACGATCTGGCTTTAAGTCGATTCGATAACAAATGACGAAAACGGACGGATGTCTCAGGTTTTTACTACATATGAACACTTTTCACATTCTCCCGTGCAACTCGGCTGCTAGTCCTCCTTTCATGCAGAATCGTAAGGTCCTAGCTCATATCCAAGGCACCAAAGCCAGCTAAAAAGTCAATAATCGATACCTAAAACTTGAATTGTACTAGTTCTTACTGGCTATTACATCAACTTAGAAGCTTTATCGGTGTTCTACTATGATAACTTTCGTGTCTCCGCATACCGCAGCACGCGACATTGCTTTGCAGACAACAAGTACAACCGTTTCAGAGAGAAGAGTGACCAATGTAACGATCTGGCTTTAAGTCGATTCGATAACAAATGACGAAAACGGACGGATTTCTCAGGTTTTTACTACATATGAACACTTTTCACATTCTCCCGTGCAACTCGGCTGCTAGTCCTCCTTTCATGCAGAATCTTAAGGTCCTGGCTCATGTCCAAGTCACCAAAGCCAGCTAAAAAGTCAATAATCGATACCTAAAACTTGAATTGGACTACTTCTTACTGGCTATTACATCAACTTAGATGCTTCATCTGTGTTCTACTATGGTGATTTTAGTGTCTCCGCATACCGCAGCACGCGACATAGCTTTTCAGACGATAAGTACAACCGTTTTAGAGAGAAGATCGGCCAATGTGACGATCTGGCTTTAAGTCGATTCGATAACAAATGACGAAAACGGACGGATATCTCAGGTTTTGACTACATATGAACACTTTTCACATTCTCCCGTGCAACTCGGCTGCTAGTCCTCCTTTTATGCAGAATCTTAAGGTCCTAGCCCATGTCCAAGGCACCAAAGCCAGCTAAAAAGTCAATAATCGATACCTAAAACTTGAATTGGACTACTTCTTACTGGCTATTACATCAACTTAGAACCTTCATCAATGTTCTACTACGGTGCTTTTAGTTTCTCCTTATACCGCAGCACGCGACACAGCTTTGCAGACGATAAGTACAACCGTTTTAGAGAGAAGAGCGGCTAATGTTACGATCTGGCTTTAAGTCGATTCGATAACAAATGACGAAAACGGACGGATGTCTCAGGTTTTTACTACATATGAACACTTTTCACATTCTCCCGTGCAACTCGGCTGCTAGTCCTCCTTTCATGCAGAATCGTAAGGTCCTAGCTCATATCCAAGGCACCAAAGCCAGCTAAAAAGTCAATAATCGATACCTAAAACTTGAATTGTACTAGTTCTTACTGGCTATTACATCAACTTAGAAGCTTTATCGGTGTTCTACTATGATGACTTTCGTGTCTCCGCATACCGCAGCACGCGACATTGCTTTGCAGACAACAAGTACAACCGTTTCAGAGAGAAGAGTGACCAATGTGACGATCTGGCTTTAAGTCGATTCGATAACAAATGACGAAAACGGACGGATTTCTCAGGTTTTTACTACATATGAACACTTTTCACATTCTCCCGTGCAACTCTGCTCCTAGTCCTCCTTTCATGCAGAATCTTAAGGTCCTAGCTCATGTCCAAGGGACCAAAGCGAGCCAAAAAGTCAATAACCGATACCTAAAAATTGAATTGTACAACTTCTTACTGGCTATTACATCATCTTAGAAGCTTCATCTGTGTTCTACTATGGTGTTTTTAGTGTCTCCGAATACCGCAGTACGTGACATAGCTTTGCAGACCATAAGTACAACCGTTTCAGAGAGAAGAGCGGCCAATGTGATCATCTGGCTTTAAGTCGATTCGATAACAAATGACGAAATCGGACGGATTTCTCAGGTTTTTACTACATATGAACACTTTCCACATTCTCCCGTGCAACTCGGCTGCTAGTCCTCCTTTCATGCAGAATCTTACGGTCCTAGCTCATGTCCAAGGCATCAAAGCCAGCTAAAAAGTCAATAATCGATAACTAAAACTTGAATTGTACTACTTCTTACTGGCTATTACATCAACTTAGAAGCTTCATCTGTGTTCTACTATGAAGATTTTCTTGTCTCCGCATACCGCAGCACGCGACATAGCTTTGCAGACGATATGTACAACCGTTCACAGAGAAGAGCGGCCAATGTGACGATCTGGCTTTAAGTCGATTCGATAACAAATGACGAAAACGGTCGGATTTCTCAGGTTTTTACTACATATGAACACTTTTCACATTCTCCCGTGCAACTCGGCTGCTAGTCCTCCTTTCATGCAGAATCTTAAGGTCCTAGCTCATGTCCAAGTCACCAATGCCAGCATAAATGTCAATAATCGATACCAAAAACTTCAATTGGACTACTTCTTACTGGCTATTACATCAACTTAGATGCTTCATCTGTGTTCTACTATGGTGATTTTAGTGTCTCCGCATACCGCAGCATGCGACATAGCTTTGCAGACGATAAGTACAACCGTTTCAGAGAGAAGAGCGGCCAATGTGACGATCTGGCTATAAGTCGATTGGATAACAAATGACGAAAACGGACGGATTTCTCAGGATTTTACTACATATGAACACTTTTCACATTCTCCCGTGCAACTCGGCTGCTAGTCCTTCTTTCATGCAGAATCTTAAGGTCCTAGATCATGTCCAAGGCCCCAAAGCCAGCTAAAGAGTCAATAATCAATATCTAAAACTTGAATTGTACTACTTCTTACTGGCTATTACATCAACTTAGAAGCTTCATCTGTGTTCTACTATGGTGCTTTTAGTCTCTCCGCATATCGCAGCACGCGACATAGCTCTGCAGACGATAAGTACAACGGTTTCAGAGAGAAGAGCGGCAAATGTGACGATCTGGCTTTAAGTCGATTCGATAACAAATGACGCAAACGGACGGATTTCTCAGGTTTTTACTAGATATGAACACTTTTCACAGTCTCCCGTGCAACTCGGGTGCTAGTCCTCCTTTCATGCATAATCTTAAGGTCATAGCTCATGTCCAAGGCACCAAAGCCAGCTAAAAAGTCAATAATCGATACCTAAAACTTGAATTGTACTATTTCTTACTGGCTATTACATCATCTTAGAAGCTTCATCTGTGTTCTACTATGGTGCGTTTAGTGTCTCCGAATACCGCAGTACGCGACATAGCTTTGCAGACGATAAGTACAACCGTTCAGAGAGAAGAGCGGCCAATGTGACGATCTGGCTTTAAGTCGATTCGATAACAAATGACGAAAACGGACGGATTTCTCAGGTTTTTACTACATATGAACACTTTTCACATTCTCCCGTGCAACTCGGCTGCTAGTCCTCCTTTCATGCAGAATCTTAAAGTCCTGGCTCATGTCCAAGTCACCAAAGCCAGCTAAAAAGTCAATAATCGATACCTAAAACTTAAATTGGACTACTTCTTACTGGCTATTACATCAACTTAGATGCTTCATCTGTGTTCTACTATGGTGATTTTAGTGTCTCCGCATACCGCAACACGCGACATAGCTTTTCAGACGATAAGTACAACCGTTTTAGAGAGAAGATCGGCCAATGTGACGATCTGGCTTTAAGTCGATTCGATAACAAATGACGAAAACGGACGGATTTCTCAGGTTTTTACTACATATGAACACATTCTCCCGTGCAACTCGGCTGCTAGTCCTCCTTTCATGCAGAATCTTAAGGTCCTAGCTCATGTCCAAGTCACCAAAGCCATCTAAAAAGTCAATAATCGATACCTAAAACTTGAATTGGACTACTTCTTACTGGCTATTACATCAACGTAGATGCTTCATCTATGTTCTACTACGGTGCTTTTAGTTTCTCCGCATACCGCAGCACGCGACACAGCTTTGCAGACGATAAGTACAACCGTTTTAGAGAGAAGAGCGGCTAATGTTACGATCTGGCTTTAAGTCGATTCGATAACAAATGACGAAAACGGACGGATGTCTCAGGTTTTTACTACATATGAACACTTTTCACATTCTCCCGTGCAACTCGGCTGCTAGTCCTCCTTTCATGCAGAATCGTAAGGTCCTAGCTCATATCCAAGGCACCAAAGCCAGCTAAAAAGTCAATAATCGATACCTAAAACTTGAATTGTACTAGTTCTTACTGGCTATTACATCAACTTAGAAGCTTTATCGGTGTTCTACTATGATGACTTTCGTGTCTCCGCATACCGCAGCACGCGACATTGCTTTGCAGACAACAAGTACAACCGTTTCAGAGAGAAGAGTGACCAATGTGACGATCTGGCTTTAAGTCGATTCGATAACAAATGACGAAAACGGACGGATTTCTCAGGATTTTACTACATATGAACACTTTTCACATTCTCCCGTGCAACTCTGCTCCTAGTCCTCCTTTCATGCAGAATCTTAAGGTCCTAGCTCATGTCCAAGGGACCAAAGCGAGCCAAAAAGTCAATAACCGATACCTAAAAATTGAATTGTACTACTTCTTACTGGCTATTACATCATCTTAGAAGCTTCATCTGTGTTCTACTATGGTGTTTTTAGTGTCTCCAAATACCGCAGTACGTGACATAGCTTTGCAGACCATAAGTACAACCGTTTCAGAGAGAAGAGCGGCCAATGTGACCATCTGGCTTTAAGTCGATTCGATAACAAATAACGAAAACGGACGGATTTCTCAGGTTTTTACTACATATGAACACTTTCCACATTCTCCCGTGCAACTCGGCTGCTAGTCCTCCTTTCATGCAGAATCTTAAGGTCCTAGCTCATGTCCAAGGCACCGAAGCCAGCTAAAAAGTCAAAAATCGATAAATAAAACTTGAATTCTACTACTTCTTACTGGCTATTGCATCAACTTAGAAGCTTCATCTGTGTTCTACTATGGTGCTTTTAGTGTAGCCGCATACCGCAGCACGCGACATAGGTTTGCAGACGATAAGTACAACGGTTTCAGAGAGAAGAGCGGCCAATGTGACGATCTGGCTTTAAGTCCATTCGATAACAAATGACGAAAACGGACGGATTTCTCAGGTTTTTACTACATATGAACACTTTTCACATTCTCCCGTGCAACTCGGCTGCTAGTCCTTCTTTCATGCAGAATCTTAAGGTCCTAGATCATGTCCAAGGCCCCAAAGCCAGCTAAAGAGTCAATAATCAATATCTAAAACTTGAATTGTACTACTTCTTACTGGCTATTACATCAACTTAGAAGCTTCATCTGTGTTCTACTATGGTGCTTTTAGTCTCTCCGCATATCGCAGCACGCGACATAGCTCTGCAGACGATAAGTACAACGGTTTCAGAGAGAAGAGCGGCAAATGTGACGATCTGGCTTTAAGTCGATTCGATAACAAATGACGCAAACGGACGCATTTCTCAGGTTTTTACTAGATATGAACACTTTTCACAGTCTCCCGTGCAACTCGGGTGCTAGTCCTCCTTTTATGCAGAATCTTAAGGTCCTAGCTCATGTCCAAGGCACCAAAGCCAGCTAAAAAGTCAATAATCGATACCTAAAACTTGAATTGGACTACTTCTTACTGGCTATTGCATCAACTTAGAAGCTTCATCTGTGTTCTACTATGGTGCTTTTAGTGTCTCCGCATACCGCAGCACGCGACATAGGTTTGCAGACGATAAGTACAACGGTTTCAGAGAGAAGAGCGGCCAATGTGACGATCTGGCTTTAAGTCCATTCGATAACAAATGACGAAAACGGACGGATTTCTCAGGTTTTTACTACATATGAACACTTTTCACATTCTCCCGTGCAACTCGGCTGCTAGTCCTCCTTTCATGCAGAATCTTAAGGTCCTAGCTCATGTCCAAGTCACCAAAGCCAGCATAAATGTCAATAATCGATACCAAAAACTTCAATTGGACTACTTCTTACTGGCTATTACATCAACTTAGATGCTTCATCTGTGTTCTACTATGGTGATTTTAGTGTCTCCGCATACCGCAGCATGCGACATAGCTTTGCAGACGATAAGTACAACCGTTTCAGAGAGAAGAGCGGCCAATGTGACGATCTGGCTATAAGTCGATTGGATAACAAATGACGAAAACGGACGGATTTCTCAGGTTTTTACTACATATGAACACTTTTCACATTCTCCCGTGCAACTCGGCTGCTAGTCCTCCTTTCATGCAGAATCTTAAGGTCCTAGCTCATGTCCAAGTCACCAAAGCCAGAATAAATGTCAATAATCGATACCAAAAACTTCAATTGGACTACTTCTTACTGGCTATTACATCAACTTAGATGCTTCATCTGTGTTCTACTATGGTGATTTTAGTGTCTCCGCATACCGCAGCATGCGACATAGCTTTGCAGACGATAAGTACAACCGTTTCAGAGAGAAGAGCGGCCAATGTGACGATCTGGCTATAAGTCGATTGGATAACAAATGACGAAAACGGACGGATTTCTCAGGTTTTTACTACATATCAACACTTTTCACATTCTCCCGTGCAACTCGGCTGCTAGTCCTTCCTTCATGCAGAATCTTAAGGTCCTAGATCATGTCCAAGGCCCCAAAGCCAGCTAAAGAGTCAATAATCAATATCTAAAACTTGAATTGTACTACTTCTTACTGGCTATTACATCAACTTAGAACCTTCATCAATGTTCTACTACGGTGCTTTTAGTTTCTCCTTATACCGCAGCACGCGACACAGCTTTGCAGACGATAAGTACAACCGTTTTAGAGATAAGAGCGGCCAATCTTACGATCTGGCTTTAAGTCGATTCGATAACAAATGACGAAAACGGACGGATGTCTCAGGTTTTTACTACATATGAACACTTTTCACATTCTCCCGTGCAACTCGGCTGCTAGTCCTCCTTTTATGCAGAATCTTAAGGTCCTAGCTCATGTCCAAGGCACCAAAGCCAGCTAAAAAGTCAATAATCAGTATCTAAAACTTGAATTGTACTACTTCTTACTGGCTATTACATCAACTTAGAAGCTTTATCTGTGTTCTACTATGATGACTTTCGTGTCTCCGCATACCGCAGCACGCGACATTGCTTTGCAGACAACAAGTACAACCGTTTCAGAGAGAAGAGTGACCAATGTGACGATCTGGCTTTAAGTCGATTCGATAACAAATGACGAAAACGGACGGATTTCTCAGGTTTTTACTACATATGAACACTTTTCACATTCTCCCGTGCAACTCTGCTCCTAGTCCTCCTTTCATGCAGAATCTTAAGGTCCTAGCTCATGTCCAAGGGACCAAAGCGAGCCAAAAAGTCAATAACCGATACCTAAAAATTGAATTGTACAACTTCTTACTGGCTATTACATCATCTTAGAAGCTTCATCTGTGTTCTACTATGGTGTTTTTAGTGTCTCCGAATACCGCAGTACGTGACATAGCTTTGCAGACCATAAGTACAACCGTTTCAGAGAGAAGAGCGGCCAATGTGACCATCTGGCTTTAAGTCGATTCGATAACAAATGACGAAAACGGACGGATTTCTCAGGTTTTTACTACATATGAACACTTTCCACATTCTCCCGTGCAACACGGCTGCTAGTCCTCCTTTCATGCAGAATCTTAAGGTCCTAGCTCATGTCCAAGGCACCGAAGCCAGCTAAAAAGTCAAAAATCGATAAATAAAACTTGAATTGGACTACTTCTTACTGGCTATTGCATCAACTTAGAAGCTTCATCTGTGTTCTACTATGGTGCTTTTAGTGTCTCCGCATACCGCAGCACGCGACATAGGTTTGCAGACGATAAGTACAACGGTTTCAGAGAGAAGAGCGGCCAATGTGACGATCTGGCTTTAAGTCCATTCGATAACAAATGACGAAAACGGACGGATTTCTCAGGTTTTTACTACATATGAACACTTTTCACATTCTCCCGTGCAACTCGGCTGCTAGTCCTCCTTTCATGCAGAATCTTAAGGTCCTAGCTCATGTCCAAGTCAACAAAGCCAGCTAAAATGTCAATAATCGATACCAAAAACTTCAATTGGACTACTTCTTACTGGCTATTACATCAACTTAGATGCTTCATCTGTGTTCTACTATGGTGATTTTAGTGTCTCCGCATACCGCAGCATGCGACATAGCTTTGCAGACGATAAGTACAACCGTTTCAGAGAGAAGAGCGGCCAATGTGACAATCTGTCTATAAGTCGATTGGATAACAAATGACGAAAACGGACGGATTTCTCAGGTTTTTACTACATGCGAACACTTTTCACATTCTCCCGTGCAACTCGGCTGCTAGTCCTCCTTTCATGCAGAATCTCAAGGTCCTAGCTCATGTCCAAGGCACCAAGGCAGCTAAAAGGTCAATAATCAATACTTAAAACTTGAATTGTACTACTTCTTACTGGCTATTACATCAACTTAGAAGCTTCATCTGTGTTCTACTATGGTGCTTTTAGTGTTTCCGCATACCGCAGCAGGCGACATATCTTTGCAGACGATAAGTACAACCGTCTCAGAGAGAAGAGCGGTCAATGTGACGATCTGGCTTTAAGACGATTCGATAACAAATGAAGAAAACGGACGGATTTCTTGGGTTTTCACTACATATGAACACTTTTCACATTCTCCCGTGCAACTCGGCAGCTAGTCCTCCTTTCATGCTGAATCTTAAGGTCCTAGCTCATGTCCAAGTCACCAAAGCCAGCTAAAAAGTCAATAACCGATACCTAAAACTTGAATTGTACTAGTTCTTACTGGCTATTACATCAACTTAGAAGCTTCATCTGTGTTCTACTATGGTGCTTTTAGTGTCTCCGCATACCGCAGCATGCGACATAGCTTTGTAGACGATAAGTACAACCGTTTCAGAGAGAAGAGCGGCCAATGTGACGATCTGGCTTTAAGTCGATTCGATAACAAATGACGAAAACGGACGGATTTCTCAGGATTTAATTACATATGAACACTTTTCACATTCTCCCGTGCAACTCGGCTGCTAGTCCTCCTTTCATGCAGAATCTTAAGGTCCTAGCTCATGTCCAAGGCACCAAAGCCAGCTAAAAAGTCAATAATCAATACCTAAAACTTGAATTCTACTACTTCTTACTGGCTATTACATCAACTTAGAAGCTTCATCTCTGTTCTACTATGGTGCTTTTAGTGTCTCCACACACCGCAGCACGCGACATAGCTTTGCAGAAGATAAGTACAACCGTTTCAGAGAGAAGAGCGGCCAATGTGACGATCTGGCTAAAATTCGATTCGATAACAAATGACGAAAACGGACGGATTTCTCAGGTTTTTACTACATATGAACACTTTTCACATTCTCCCGTGCAACTCGGCTGCTAGTCCTTCTTTCATGCAGAATCTTAGGGTCCTAGATCATGTCCAAGGCCCCAAAGCCAGCTAAAGAGTCAATAATCAATATCTAAAACTTGAATTGTCCTACTTCTTACTGGCTATTACATCAACTTAGAAGCTTCATCTGTGTTCTACTATGGTGCTTTTAGTGTCTCCGCATATCGCAGCACGCGACATAGCTCTGCAGACGATAAGTACAACGGTTTCAGAGAGAAGAGCGGCAAATGTGACGATCTGGCTTTAAGTCGATTCGATAACAAATGACGCAAACGGACGGATTTCTCAGGTTTTTACTAGATATGAACACTTTTCACAGTCTCCCGTGCAACTCGGGTGCTAGTCTTCCTTTCATGCATAATCTTAACGTCATAGCTCATGTCCAAGGCACCAAAGCCAGCTAAAAAGTCAATAATCGATACCTAAAACTTGAATTGTACTATTTCTTACTGGCTATTACATCATCTTAGAAGCTTCATCTGTGTTCTACTATGGTGCGTTTAGTGTCTCCGAATACCGCAGTACGCGACATAGCTTTGCAGACGATAAGTACAACCGTTTCAGAGAGAAGAGCGGCCAATGTGACGTTCTGGCTTTAAGTCGATTCGATAACAAATGTCGAAAACGGACGGATTTCTCAGGTTTTTACTACATATGAACACTTTTCACATTCTCCCGTGCAACTCGGCTGCTAGTCCTCCTTTCATGCAGAATCTTAAGGTCCTGGCTCATGTCCAAGTCACCAAAGCCAGCTAAAAAGTCAATAATCGATACCTAAAACTTGAATTGGACTACTTCTTACTGGCTATTACATCAACTTAGAAGCTTCATCTGTGTTCTACTATGGTGATTTTAGTGTCTCAGCATACCGCAGCACGCGACATAGCTTTTAAGACGATAAGTACAACCGTTTTAGAGAGAAGATCGGCCAATGTGACGATCTGGCTTTAAGTCGATTCGATAACAAATGACGAAAACGGACGGATTTCTCAGGTTTTTACTACATATGAACACTTTTCACATTCTCCCGTGCAACTCGGCTGCTAGTCCTCCTTTTATGCAGAATCTTAAGGTCCTAGCTCATGTCCAAGGCACCAAAGCCAGCTAAAAAGTCAATAATCGATACCTAAAACTTGAATTGGACTACTTCTTACTGGCTATTACATCAACTTAGAACCTTCATCAATGTTCTACTACGGTGCTTTTAGTTTCTCCTTATACCGCAGCACGCGACACAGCTTTGCAGACGATAAGTACAACCGTTTTAGAGAGAAGAGCGGCCAATGTTACGATCTGGCTTTAAGTCGATTCGATAACAAATGACGAAAACGGACGGATGTCTCAGGTTTTTACTACATATGAACACTTTTCACATTCTCCCGTGCAACTCGGCTGCTAGTCCACCGTTTATGCAGAATCTTAAGGTCCTAGCTCATGTCCAAGGCACCAAAGCCAGCTAAAAAGTCAATAATCAATATCTAAAACTTGAATTGTACTACTTCTTACTGGCTATTACATCAACTTAGAAGCTTCATCTGTGTTCTACTATGGTGCGTTTAGTGTCTCCGAATACCGCAGTACGCGACATAGCTTTGCAGACGATAAGTACAACCGTTTCAGAGAGCAGAGCGGCCAATGTGACGATTTGGCTTTAAGTCGATTCGATAACAAATGACGAAAACGGACGGATTTCTCAGGTTTTTACTACATATAAACACTTTTCACATTCTCCCGTGCAACTCGGCTGCTAGTCCTCCTTTCATGCAGAATCTCAAGGTCTTAGCTCATGTCCAAGGCACCAAAGCCAGCTAAAAAGTCAATAATCGATACCTAAAACTTGAATTGTACTAGTTCTTACTGGCTATTACATCAACTTAGAAGCTTTATCTGTGTTCTGCTATGGTGTTTTTAGTGTCTCCGAATACCGCAGTACGTGACATAGCTTTGCAGACGATAAGTACAACCGTTTCAGAGAGAAGAGCGACCAATGTGACCATCTGGCTTTAAGTCGATTCGATAACAAATGACGAAAACGGACGGATTTCTCAGGTTTTTACTACTTATGAACACTTTTCACATTCTCCCGTGCACCTCGGCTGCTAGTCCTCCTTTCATGCAGAATCTTAAGGTCCTAGCTCATGTCCAAGTCACCAAAGCCATCTAAAAAGTCAATAATCGATACCTAAAACTTGAATTGGACTACTTCTTACTGGCTATTACATCAACGTTGATGCTTCATCTATGTTCTACTACGGTGCTTTTAGTTTCTCCGCATACCGCAGCACGCGACACAGCTTTGCAGACGATAAGTACAACCGTTTTAGAGTGAAGAGCGGCTAATGTTACGATCTGGCTTTAAGTCGATTCGATAACAAATGACGAAAACGGACGGATGTCTCAGGTTTTTACTACATATGAACACTTTTCACATTCTCCCGTGCAACTCGGCTGCTAGTCCTCCTTTCATGCAGAATCGTAAGGTCCTAGCTCATATCCAAGGCACCAAAGCCAGGTAAAAAGTCAATAATCGATACCTAAAACTTGAATTGTACTAGTTCTTACTGGCTATTACATCAACTTAGAAGCTTTATCTGTGTTCTACTATGATGACTTTCGTGTCTCCGCATACCGCAGCACGCGACATTGCTTTGCAGACAACAAGTACAACCGTTTCAGAGAGAAGAGTGACCAATGTGACGATCTGGCTTTAAGTCGATTCGATAACAAATGACGAAAACGGACGGATTTCTCAGGTTTTTACTACATATGAACACTTTTCACATTCTCCCGTGCAACTCTGCTCCTAGTCCTCCTTTCATGCAGAATCTTAAGGTCCTAGCTCATGTCCAAGGACCAAAGCGAGCCAAAAAGTCAATAACCGATACCTAAAAATTGAATTGTACAACTTCTTACTGGCTATTACATCATCTTAGAAGCTTCATCTGTGTTCTACTATGGTGTTTTTAGTGTCTCCGAATACCGCAGTACGTGACATAGCTTTGCAGACCATAAGTACAACCGTTTCAGAGAGAAGAGCGGCCAATGTGACCATCTGGCTTTAAGTCGATTCGATAACAAATGACGAAAACGGACGGATTTCTCAGGTTTTTACTACATATGAACACTTTCCACATTCTCAGGTGCAACTCGGCTGCTAGTCCTCCTTTCATGCAGAATCTTAAGGTCCTAGCTCATGTCCAAGGCACCGAAGCCAGCTAAAAAGTCAAAAATCGATAAATAAAACTTGAATTCTACTACTTCTTACTGGCTATTGCATCAACTTAGAAGCTTCATCTGTGTTCTACTATGGTGCTTTTAGTGTCTCCGCATACCGCAGCACGCGACATAGGTTTGCAGACGATAAGTACAACGGTTTCAGAGAGAAGAGCGGCCAATGTGACGATCTGGCTTTAAGTCCATTCGACAACAAATGACGAAAACGGACGGATTTCTCAGGTTTTTACTACGTATGAACACTTCTCACATTCACCCGTGCAACTCCTCTGCTAGTCCTCCTTTCATGCAGTATCTTAAGGTCCTAGCTCATGTCCAAGGCATCAAAGCCAGCTAAAAAGTCAATAATCGATAACTAAAACTTGAATTGTACTACTTCTTACTGGCTATTACATCAACTTAGTAGCTTCATCTGTGTTCTACTATGAAGATTTTCTTGTCTCCGCATACCGCAGCACGCGACATAGCTTTGCAGACTATATGTACAACCGTTCAGAGAGAAGAGCGGCCAATGTGACGATCTTGCTTTAAGTCGAATCGATAACAAATGACGAAAACGGTCGGATTTCTCAGGTTTTTACTACATGCGAACACTTTTCACATTCTCCCGTGCAACTCGGCTGCTAGTCCTCCTTTCATGCAGAATCTCAAGGTCCTAGCTCATGTCCAAGGCACCAAGGCAGCTAAAAGGTCAATAATCAATACTTAAAACTTGAATTGTACTACTTCTTACTGGCTATTACATCAACTTAGAAGCTTCATCTGTGTTCTACTATGGTGCTTTTAGTGTTTCCGCATACCGCAGCAGGCGACATAGCTTTGCAGACGATAAGTACAACCGTTTCAGAGAGAAGAGCGGTCAATGTGACGATCTGGCTTTAAGACGATTCGATAACAAATGACGAAAACGGACGGATTTCTCTGGTTTTTACTACATATGAACACTTTTCACATTCTCCCGTGCAACTCGGCAGCTAGTCCTCCTTTCATGCAGAATCTTAAGGTCCTAGCTCATGTCCAAGTCACCAAAGCCAGCTAAAAAGTCAATAACCGATACCTAAAACTTGAATTGTACTAGTTCTTACTGGCTATTACATCAACTTAGAAGCTTCATCTGTGTTCTACTATGGTGCTTTTAGTGTCTCCGCATACCGCAGCATGCGACATAGCTTTGTAGACGATAAGTACAACCGTTTCAGAGAGAAGAGCGGCCAATGTGACGATCTGGCTTTAAGTCGATTCGATAACAAATGACGAAAACGGACGGATTTCTTAGGATTTAATTACATATGAACACTTTTCACATTCTCCCGTGCAACTCGGCTGCTAGTCCTCCTTTCATGCAGAATCTTAAGGTCCTAGCTCATGTCCAAGGCACCAAAGCCAGCTAAAAAGTCAATAATCAATACCTAAAACTTGAATTCTACTACTTCTTACTGGCTATTACATCAACTTAGAAGCTTCATCTCTGTTCTACTATGGTGCTTTTAGTGTCTCCACACACCGCAGCACGCGACATAGCTTTGCAGAAGATAAGTACAACCGTTTCAGAGAGAAGAGCGGCCAATGTGACGATCTGGCTAAAAGTCGATTCGATAAGAAATGACGAAAACGGACGGATTTCTCAGGTTTTTACTACATATGAACACTTTTCACATTCTCCCGGGCAACTCGGCTGCTAGTCCTTCTTTCATGCAGAATCTTAAGGTCCTAGATCATGTCCAAGGCACCAAAGCCAGCTAAAAAGTCAATAATCAATATCTAAAACTTGAATTGTACTACTTCTTACTGGCTATTACATTAACTTAGAAGCTTCATCTGTGTTCTACTATGGTGCTTTTAGTGTCTCCGCATATCGCAGCACGCGACATAGCTTTGCAGACGATAAGTACAACGGTTTCAGAGAGAAGAGCGGCAAATGTGACGATCTGGCTTTAAGTCGATTCGATAACAAATGACGCAAACGGACGGATTTCTCAGGTTTTTACTACATATGAACATTTTTCACATTCTCCCGTGCAACTCGGCTGCTAGTCCTCCTTTCATGCAGAATCTTAAGGTCATAGCCCATGTCAAAGGCACCAAAGCCAGCTAAAAAGTCAATAATCGATACCTAAAATTAGAATTGGACTACTTCTTACTGGCTATTACATCAACTTAGATGCTTCATCTGTGTTCTACTATGGTGATTTTAGTGTCTCCGCATACCGCAGCACGCGACATAGCTTTGCAGACGATAAGTACAACCGTTTCCGAGAGAAGAGCGGCCAATGTGACGATCTGGCTATAAGTCGATTCGATAACAAATGACGAAAACGGACGGATTTCTCAGGTTTTTACTACATGCGAACACTTTTCACATTCTCCCGTGCACCTCGGCTGCTAGTCCTCCTTTCATGCAGAATCTCAAGGTCCTAGCTCATGTCCAAGGCACCAGGGCAGCTACAAGGTCAATAATCAATACTTAAAACTTGAACTGTACTACTTCTTACTGGCTATTACATCAACTTAGAAGCTTCATCTGTGTTCTACTATGGTGATTTTAGTGTATCCGCATACCGCAGCACGCGACATAGCTTTGCAGACGACAAGTACATCCGTTTCAGAGAGAAGAGCGGCCAATGTTACGATCTGGCTTTAAGTCGATTCGATAACAAGTGACGAAAACGGACGGATTTCTCAGGTTTTTACTACATATCAACAGTTTTCACATTCTCCCGTGCAACTCGGCTGCTAGTCCTCCTTTCATGCAGAATCTTAAGGTCCTAGCTCATGTCCAAGGCATCAAAGCCAGCTACAAAGTCAGTATTCGATAACTAAAAATTCAATTGTACTACTTCTTACTGGCTATTACATCAACTTAGAAGCTTCATCTGTGTTCTACTATGGTGCTTTTAGTGTCTCCGCATACCGCAGCACGCGACATAGCTTTGTAGACGATAAGTACAACCGTTTCAGAGAGAAGAGCGGCCAATGTGACCATCTGGCTTTAAGTCGATTCGATAACAAATGACGAAAACGGACGGATTTCTCAGGTTTTTATTACATATGAACACTTTTCACATTCTCCCGTGCAACTCGGCTGCTAGTCCTCCTTTCATGCAGAATCTTAAGGTCCTAGCTAATGTCCAAGGCACCAAAGCCAGCTAAAATGTCAATAATCAATACCTAAAACTTGAATTCTACTACTTCTTACTGGCTATTACATCAACTTAGAAGCTTCATCTCTGTTCTACTATGGTGCTTTTAGTGTCTCCACATAACGCAGCACGCAACATAGCTTTGCAGAAGATAAGTACAACCGTTTCAGAGAGAAGTGCTGCCAATGTGACGATCTGGCTTTAAGTCGATTCGATAACAAATGACGAAAACGGACGGATGTCTCAGGTTTTTACTACATGTGAACACTTTTCACTTTCTACCGTGCAACTGGGCTGCTAGTCCTCCTTTTATGCAGAATCTTAAGGTCCTAGCTCATGTCCAAGGCACCAAAGCCAGCTAAAAAGTAAATAATCTATACCTAAAACTTGAATTGGACTACTTCTTACTGGCTATTACATCAACTAAGAAGATTCATCTGTGTTCTACTACGGTGCTTTTAGTTTCTCCGCATACCGCAGCACGCGATATAGTTTTGCAGACGATAAGCACAACCGTTTCAGAGAGAAGAGCGGCCAATGTGACGATCTGGCTAAAAGTCGATTCGATAACAAATGACGAAAACGGACGGATTTCTCAGGTTTTTACTACATATGAACACTTTTCACACTTTCCCGTGCAACTCGGCTGCTAGTCCTCCTTTCATGCAGAATCTTAAGGTCCTAGCTCATGTCCAAGGCACCAAAGCCAGCTAAAAGGTCAATATTCAATACCTAAAACTTGAATTGTACTACTTCTTACTGGCTATTACATCAACTTAGAAGCTTGATCTGTGTTGTACTATGGTGCTTTTAGTGTCTCAGCATACCGCAGCACGCGACATAGCTTTGCAGCCGATAAGTACAACCGTTTCAGAGAGAAGAGCGGCCAATGTGACGATCTAGCTTTAAGTCGATTCGATAACAAATGAAGAAAACGGACGGATTTCTCAGGTTTTTACTACATGCGAACACTTTTCACATTCTCCCGTGCAACTCTGCTGCTAGTCCTCCATTCACGCAGAATCTCAAGGTCGTAGCTCATGTCCAAGGCACCAAAGCCAACTAAAAAGTCAATAATCGATACCTAAAACTTGAATTGTACTACTTCTTACTGGCTATTACATCAACTTAGAAGCTTCAACTGTGTTCTACTATGGTGCTTTTAGTGTCTCCGCATACCGCAGCACGCGACATAGCTTTGTAGACGATAAGTACAACCGTTTCAGAGAGAAGAGCGGCCAATGTGACGATCTGGCTTTCAGTCGATTCGATAACAAATGACGAAAACGGATGGAATTCTCAGGTTTTTATGACATATGAACACTTTTCACATTCTCCCGTGCAACTCGGTTTCTAGTCCTCCTATCATGCAGAATCGTAAGGTCCTAGCTCATGTCCAAGTCACCAAAGCCAGCTAAAAAGTCAATAATCGATACCTAAAACTTGAACTGTACTACTTCTTACTGGCTATTACATCAACTTAGAAGCTTCATCTGTGTTCTACTACGGTGCTTTTAGTTTCTCCGCATACCGCAGCACGCGACATAGTTTTGCAGACGATAAGCACAACCGTTTCAGAGAGAAGAGCGGCCAATGTGACGATCTGGCTTTAAGTCGATTCGATAACAAATGACGAAAACGGACGGATTTCTCAGGTTTTTACTACATGCTTACACTTTTCACATTCTCCCGTGCAACTCTGCTGCTAGTCCTCCTTTCACGCAGAATCTCAAGGTCCTAGTTCATGTCCAAAGTACCAAAGCCAGCTAAAAAGTCAATAATCGATACCTAAAACTTGAATTGTACTACTTCTTACTGGCTATTACACCAACTTAAAAGCTTCATCTGTGTTCTACTATGATGATTTTCGTGTCTCCGCATACCGCAGCACGCGACATAGCTTTGCAGACGATAAGTACAAACGTTTCACGGAGAAGAGTGGCCAATGTGACGATCTGGCTATAAGTCGATTCGATAACAAATGACGAGAACGGACGGATTTACAAGGATTTTACTACATATGAACACTTTTCACATTCTCCCATGCAACTCGGCTGCTAGTCCTCCTTTCATGTAGAACGTTAAGGTCCTAGCTCATGTCCAATGCACCAAAGCCAGCTAAAAAGTCAATAATCGATACCTAAAACATGAACTGTACTACTTGTTACTGGCTATTACATCAACTTTGAAGCTTCATATGTGTTCTACTATGGTGCTTTTAGTGTCTGCGCATACCGCAGCACGCGACATTGCTTTGCAGACGATAAGTACAACCGTTTCAGAGAGAAGAGCGACCAATGTGACGATCTGGCTTTAAGCCGATTCGATAGCAAATGACGAAAACGGACGGATTTCTCAGGTTTTTACTACATATGAGCACTTTTCACATTCTCCCGTGCAACTGGGCTGCTAGTCCTCCTTTCATGCAAAATCTTAAGGTCCTAGCTAATGTCCAAGGCACCAAAGCCAGCTAAAATGTCAATAATCAATACCTAAAACTTGAATTCTACTACTTCTTACTGGCTATTACATCAACTTAGAAGCTTCATCTCTGTTCTACTATGGTGCTTTTAGTGTCTCCACATAACGCAGCACGCAACATAGCTTTGCAGAAGATAAGTACAACCGTTTCAGAGAGAAGTGCGGCCAATGTGACGATCTGGCTTTAAGTCGATTCGATAACAAATGACGAAAACGGACGGATGTCTCAGGTTTTTACTACATGTGAACACTTTTCACTTTCTCCCGTGCAACTGGGCTGCTAGTCCTCCTTTTATGCAGAATCTTAAGGTCCTAGCTCATGTCCAAGGCACCAAAGCCAGCTAAAAAGTCAATAATCTATACCTAAAACTTGAATTGGACTACTTCTTACTGGCTATTACATCAACTAAGAAGCTTCATCTGTGTTCTACTACGGTGCTTTTAGTTTCTCCGCATACCGCAGCACGCGATATAGTTTTGCAGACGATAAGCACAACCGTTTCAGAGAGAAGAGCGGCCAATGTGACGATCTGGCTAAAAGTCGATTCGATAACAAATGACGAAAACGGACGGATTTCTCAGGTTTTTACTACATATGAACACTTTTCACACTTTCCCGTGCAACTCGGCTGCTAGTCCTCCTTTCATGCAGAATCTTAAGGTCCTAGCTCATGTCCAAGGCACCAAAGCCAGCTAAAAGGTCAATATTCAATACCTAAAACTTGAATTGTACTACTTCTTACTGGCTATTACATCAACTTAGAAGCTTGATCTGTGTTGTACTATGGTGCTTTTAGTGTCTCAGCATACCGCAGCACGCGACATAGCTTTGCAGCCGATAAGTACAACCGTTTCAGAGAGAAGAGCGGCCAATGTGACGATCTAGCTTTAAGTCGATTCGATAACAAATGAAGAAAACGGACGGATTTCTCAGGTTTTTACTACATGCGAACACTTTTCACATTCTCCCGTGCAACTCTGCTGCTAGTCCTCCATTCACGCAGAATCTCAAGGTCGTAGCTCATGTCCAAGGCACCAAAGCCAACTAAAAAGTCAATAATCGATACCTAAAACTTGAATTGTACTACTTCTTACTGGCTATTACATCAACTTAGAAGCTTCAACTGTGTTCTACTATGGTGCTTTTAGTGTCTCCGCATACCGCAGCACGCGACATAGCTTTGTAGACGATAAGTACAACCGTTTCAGAGAGAAGAGCGGCCAATGTGACGATCTGGCTTTCAGTCGATTCGATAACAAATGACGAAAACGGATGGAATTCTCAGGTTTTTATGACATATGAACACTTTTCACATTCTCCCGTGCAACTCGGTTTCTAGTCCTCCTATCATGCAGAATCGTAAGGTCCTAGCTCATGTCCAAGTCACCAAAGCCAGCTAAAAAGTCAATAATCGATACCTAAAACTTGAACTGTACTACTTCTTACTGGCTATTACATCAACTTAGAAGCTTCATCTGTGTTCTACTACGGTGCTTTTAGTTTCTCCGCATACCGCAGCACGCGACATAGTTTTGCAGACGATAAGCACAACCGTTTCAGAGAGAAGAGCGGCCAATGTGACGATCTGGCTTTAAGTCGATTCGATAACAAATGACGAAAACGGACGGATTTCTCAGGTTTTTACTACATGCTTACACTTTTCACATTCTCCCGTGCAACTCTGCTGCTAGTCCTCCTTTCACGCAGAATCTCAAGGTCCTAGTTCATGTCCAAAGCACCAAAGCCAGCTAAAAAGTCAATAATCGATACCTAAAACTTGAATTGTACTACTTCTTACTGGCTATTACACCAACTTAGAAGCTTCATCTGTGTTCTACTATGATGATTTTCGTGTCTCCGCATACCGCAGCACGCGACATAGCTTTGCAGACGATAAGTACAAACGTTTCACGGAGAAGAGTGGCCAATGTGACGATCTGGCTATAAGTCGATTCGATAACAAATGACGAGAACGGACGGATTTACAAGGATTTTACTACATATGAACACTTTTCACATTCTCCCATGCAACTCGGCTGCTAGTCCTCCTTTCATGTAGAACGTTAAGGTCCTAGCTCATGTCCAATGCACCAAAGCCAGCTAAAAAGTCAATAATCGATACCTAAAACATGAACTGTACTACTTGTTACTGGCTATTACATCAACTTTGAAGCTTCATATGTGTTCTACTATGGTGCTTTTAGTGTCTGCGCATACCGCAGCACGCGACATAGCTTTGCAGACGATAAGTACAACCGTTTCAGAGAGAAGAGCGACCAATGTGACGATCTGGCTTTAAGCCGATTCGATAGCAAATGACGAAAACGGACGGATTTCTCAGGTTTTTACTACATATGAGCACTTTTCACATTCTCCCGTGCAACTGGGCTGCTAGTCCTCCTTTTATGCAGAATCTTAAGGTCCTAGCTCATGTCCAAGGCACCAAAGCCAGCTAAAAAGTCAATAATCGATACCTAAAATTTAAAATTGGACTACTTCTTACTGGCTATTACTTCAACTTAGAAGCTTCATCTGTGTTCTACTATGGTGCTTTTAGTGTCTCCGCATACCGCAGCACGCGACATAGCTTTGCAGACGATAAGTACAACCGTTTCAGAGAGAAGAGCGGCCAATGTGACGATCTGGCTTTAAGTCGATTCGGTAACAAATGACGAAACCGGACGGATTTCTCAGGTTTTTACTACATATGAACACTTTTCACATTCTCCCGAGCAACGCGGCTGCTAGTCCTCCTTTCATGCAGAATGTTAAGGTCCTAGCTCATGTCCAAGGCACCAAAGCCAGCTAAAAAGTCAATAATCGATACCTAACTTCTTACTGGCTATTACATCAACTTAGAAGCTTCATCTGTGTTCTACCACGGTGCTTTTAGTTTCTCCGCATACCGCAGCACGGGACACAACTTTGCAGACGATAAGTACAACCGTTTCAGAGAGAAGAGCGGCCAATGTGACGATCTGGCTTTAAGTCGATTCGATAACAAATGACGAAAACGGAGGGATTTCTCAGGTTTTTACTACATATGAACACTTTTCACATTCTCCCGTGCAACTCGGTTGCTAGTCTTCCTTTCATGCAGAATGTTAAGGTCCTAGCTCATGTCCAAGTCACCAAAGGCAGCTAGAAAGTCAATAGTCGATACGTAAAAATTGAATTGGACGACTTCTTACTGGCTATTACATCAACTTAGATGCTTCATCTGTGTTCTACTATGGTGCTTTTAGTGTCTCAGCATACAGCAGCACGCGACATAGCTGTGCAGACGATAAGTACAACCGTTTCAGAGAGAAGAGCGGCCAATTTGACGATCTGGCTTTAAGTCGATTCGATAACAAATGACGAAAACGGACGGATTTCTCAGGTTTTTACTACATATGAACACTTTTCACATTCTCCCGTGCAACTCGGCTGCTAGTCCTCCTTTCATGCAGAATCTTAAGGTCCTTGCTCATGTCCAAGGCACCAAAGCCAGCTAAAAAGTCAATAATCGATACCTAAAACTTGAATTCTACTTCTTCTTACTGGCTATTACATCAACTTAGAAGCTTCATCTCTGTTCTACTATGGTGCTATTAGTGTGTCCACATACCGCAGCACGCGACATAGCTTTGCAGAAGATAAGTACAACCGTTTCAGAGAGAAGAGCGGCCAATGTGACGATCTGGCTTTAAGTCGATTCGATAACAAATGACGAAAATGGACGGATTTCTCAGGTTTTTACTACATATGAACACTTTTCACATTCTCCCGTGCAACTCGGCTGCTAGTCTTACTTTCATGCAGAATCTTAAGGTAATAGCTCATGTCCAAGGCACCAAAGCCAGCTAGAAAGTCAATAGTCGATACGTAAAAATTGAATTGGACGACATCTTACTGGCTATTACATCAACTTAGATGCTTCATCTGTGTTCTACTATGGTGCTTTTAGTGTCTCAGCATACAGCAGCACGCGACATAGCTGTGCAGACGATAAGTACAACCGTTTCAGAGAGAAGAGCGGCCAATTTGACGATCTGGCTTTAAGTCGATTCGATAACAAATGACGTAAACGGACGGATTTTTCAGGTTTTTACTACATATGAACACTTTTCACATTCTCCCGTGCAACTCGGCTGCTAGTCCTCCTTTCATGCAGAATCTTAAGGTCCTTGCTCATGTCCAAGGCACCAAAGCCAGCTAAAAAGTCAATAATCGATACCTAAAACTTGAATTCTACTTCTTCTTACTGGCTATTACATCAACTTAGAAGCTTCATCTCTGTTCTACTATGGTGCTATTAGTGTGTCCACATACCGCAGCACGCGACATAGCTTTGCAGAAGATAAGCACAACCGTTTCAGAGAGAAGAGCGGCCAATGTGACGATCTGGCTTTAAGTCGATTCGATAACAAATGACGAAAATGGACGGATTTCTCAGGTTTTTACTACATATGAACACTTTTCACATTCTCCCGTGCAACTCGGCTGCTAGTCTTACTTTCATGCAGAATCTTAAGGTAATAGCTCATGTCCAAGGCACCAAAGCCAGCTAAGAAGTCAATAATCGATACCTAAAACTTGAATTGTACTACTTCTTACTGGCTATTACATCAACTTAGAAGCTTCATCTGTGTTCTACTATGGTGCTTTTAGTGCCTCCGCGTAGCGCAGCACGCGACATAGCTTTGCAGACGATAAGTACAACCGTTTCAGAGAGAAGAGCGGCCAATGTGACGATCTGGCTTTAATTCGATTAGATAACAAATGACGAAAACGGACGGATTTCTCAGGTTTTTACTACATATGAACACTTTTCACATTCTCCCGTGCAAGTCGGCTGCTAGTCCTCCTTTCATGCAGAATCTTAAGGTCCTAGCTCATGTCCAAGGCACCAAAGCCGGCTAAAAAGTCAATAACCGATACCTATAACATGAATTGTACTACTTCTTACTGGCTATTACATCATCTTAGGAGCTTCATCTGTGTTCTACTATGGTGCTTTTAGTGTCTCCGAATACCGCAGTACGCGACATAGCTTTGCAGACGATACGTACAACCGTTTCAGAGAGAACAGCGGCCAATGTGACGATCTGGCTTTAAGTCGATTCGATAGCAAATGACGAAAACGGACGGATTTCTCAGGTTTTTACTACATCTGAACACTTTTCACATTCTCCCGTGCAACTCGGCTGCTAGTCCTCCTTTCATGCAGAATGTTAGGGTCCTAGCTCATGTCCAAGGCACCAAAGCCAGCTAAAAAGTCAATAATCGATACCTAACTTCTTACTGGCTATTACATCAACTTAGAAGCTTCATCTGTGTTCTACTACGGTGCATTTAGTTTCTCCGCATACCGCAGCACGCGACACAGCTTTGCAGACGATAAGTACAACCGTTTCAGAGAGAAGAGCGGCCAATGTGACGATCTGGCTTTAAGTCGATTCGATAACAAATGACGAAAACGGACGGATTTCTCAGGTTTTTACTACATATGAACACTTTTCACATTCTCTCGTGCAGCTCGGCTGCTAGTCCTCCTTTCATGCAGAATCTTAAGGTCCTAGCTCATGTCCAAGGCACCAAAGCCAGCTAAAAGGTCAATATTCATTACCTAAAACTTGAATTGTACTACTTCTTACTGGCTATTACATCATCTTAGGAGCTTCATCTGTGTTCTACTATGGTGCTTTTAGTGTCTCCGAATACCGCAGTACGCGACATAGCTTTGCAGACGATACGTACAACCGTTTCAGAGAGAAGAGTGGCCAATGTGACGAACTGGCTTTTGGTCGATTCGATAGCAAATGACGAAAACGGACGGATTTCTTAGGTTTTCACTACATCTGAACACTTTTCACATTCTCCCGTGCAACTCGGCTGCTAGTCCTCCTTTCATGCAGAATGTTAAAGTCCTAGCTCATGTCCAAGGCACCAAAGCCAGCTAAAAAGTCAATAATCGATACCTAACTTCTTACTGGCTATTACATCAACTTAGAAGCTTCATCTGTGTTCTACTACGGTGCTTTTAGTTTCTCCGCATACCGCAGCACGCGGCACAGCTTTGCAGACGATAAGTACAAAAGTTTCAGAGAGAAGAGCGGCCAATGTGACGATCAGGCTTTAAGTCGATTCGGTAACAAATGACGAAACCGTACGGATTTCTCAGGTTTTTACTACATATGAACACTTTTCACATTCTCCCGAGCAACGCGGCTGCTAGTCCTCCTTTCATGCAGAATGTTAAGGTCCTAGCTCATCTCCAAGGCACCAAAGCCAGCTAAAAAGTCAATAATCGATACCTAACTTCTTACTGGCTATTACATCAACTTAGAAGCTTCATCTGTGTTCTACCACGGTGCTTTTAGTTTCTCCGCATACCGCAGCACGGGACACAGCTTTGCAGACGATAAGTACAACCGTTTCAGAGAGAAGAGCGGCCAATTTGACGATCTGGCTTTAAGTCGATTCGATAACAAATGACGAAAACGGACGGATTTCTCAGGTTTTTACTACATATGAACACTTTTCACATTCTCCCGTGCAACTCGGCTGCTAGTCCTCCTTTCATGCAGAATCTTAAGGTCCTTGCTCATGTCCAAGGCACCAAAGCCAGCTAAAAAGTCAATAATCGATACCTAAAACTTGAATTCTACTTCTTCTTACTGGCTATTACATCAACTTAGAAGCTTCATCTCTGTTCTACTATGGTGCTATTAGTGTGTCCACATACCGCAGCACGCGACATAGCTTTGCAGAAGATAAGTACAACCGTTTCAGAGAGAAGAGCGGCCAATGTGACGATCTGGCTTTAAGTCGATTCGATAACAAATGACGAAAATGGACGGATTTCTCAGGTTTTTACTACATATGAACACTTTTCACATTCTACCGTGCAACTCGGCTGCTAGTCTTACTTTCATGGAGAATCTTAAGGTAATAGCTCATGTCCAAGGCACCAAAGCCAGCTAAGAAGTCAATAATCGATACCTAAAACTTGAATTGTACTACTTCTTACTGGCTATTACATCAACTTAGAAGCTTCATCTGTGTTCTACTATGGTGCTTTTAGTGCCTCCGCGTAGCGCAGCACGCGACATAGCTTTGCAGACGATAAGTACAACCGTTTCAGAGAGAAGAGCGGCCAATGTGACGATCTGGCTTTAACTCGATTAGATAACAAATGACGAAAACGGACGGATTTCTCAGGTTTTTACTACATATGAACACTTTTCACATTCTCCCGTGCAAGTCGGCTGCTAGTCCTCCTTTCATGCAGAATCTTAAGGTCCTAGCTCATCTCCAAGGCACCAAAGCCAGCTAAAAAGTCAATAACCGATACCTATAACTTGAATTGTACTACTTCTTACTGGCTATTACATCATCTTAGGAGCTTCATCTGTGTTCTACTATGGTGCTTTTAGTGTCTCCGAATACCGCAGTACGCGGCATAGCTTTGCAGACGATACGTACACCCGTTTCAGAGAGAAGAGCGGCCAATGTGACGATCTGGCTTTAAGTCGATTCGATAGCAAATGACGAAAACGGACGGATTTCTCAGGTTTTTACTACATCTGAACACTTTTCACATTCTCCCGTGCAACTCGGCTGCTAGTCCTCCTTTCATGCAGAATGTTAAGGTCCTAGCTCATGTCCAAGGCACCAAAGCCAGCTAAAAAGTCAATAATCGATACCTAACTTCTTACTGGCTATTACATCAACTTAGAAGCTTCATCTGTGTTCTACTACGGTGCATTTAGTTTCTCCGCATACCGCAGCACGCGACACAGCTTTGCAGACGATAAGTACAACCGTTTCAGAGAGAAGAGCGGCCAATGTGACGATCTGGCTTTAAGTCGATTCGATAACAAATGACGAAAGCGGACGGATTTCTCAGGTTTTTACTACATATGAACACTTTTCACATTCTCTCGTGCAGCTCGGCTGCTAGTCCTCCTTTCATGCAGAATCTTAAGGTCCTAGCTCATGTCCAAGGCACCAAAGCCAGCTAAAAGGTCAATATTCATTTTCTAAAACTTGAATTGTACTACTTCTTACTGGCTATTACATCATCTTAGGAGCTTCATCTGTGTTCTACTATGGTGCTTTTAGTGTCTCCGAATACCGCAGTACGCGACATAGCTTTGCAGACGATACGTACAACCGTTTCAGAGAGAAGAGCGGCCAATGTGACGAACTGGCTTTAAGTCGATTCGATAGCAAATGACGAAAACGGACGGATTTCTTAGGTTTTCACTACATCTGAACACTTTTCACATTCTCCCGTGCAACTCGGCTGCTAGTCCTCCTTTCATGCAGAATCTCAAGGTCCTAGCTCATGTCCAAGGCACCAAAGCCAGCTAAAAAGTCAATAATCGATACCTAACTTCTTACTGGCTATTACATCAACTTAGAAGCTTCATCTGTGTTCTACTACGGTGCTTTTAGTTTCTCCGCATACCGCAGCACGCGGCACAGCTTTGCAGACGATAAGTACAAAAGTTTCAGAGAGAAGAGCGGCCAATGTGACGATCTGGCTTTAAGTCGATTCGATAACAAATGACGAAAACGGACGTATTTCTCTGGTGTTTACTACATATGAACACTTTTCAAATTCTCCCGTGCAACTCGGCTGCTAGTCGTACTTTCATGCAGAATCTTAAGGTAATAGCTCATGTCCAAGGCACCAAAGCCAGCTAAGTAGTCAATAATCGATACCTAAAACTTAAATTGTACTACTTCTTACTGGCTATTACATCAACTTAGAAGCTTCATCTCTGTTCTACTATGGTGCTTTTAGTGCCTCCGCGTAGCGCAGCACGCGACATAGCTTTGCAGACAATAAGCACAACCGTTTCAGAGAGAAGAGCGGCCAATGTGACGATCTGGCTTTAAGTCGATTCGATAACAAATGACGAAAACGGACGGATTTCTCAGGTTTTTACTGCATATGAACACTTTTCACATTCTCCCGTGCAACTGGGCTGCTAGTCCTCCTTTTATGCAGAATCTTAAGGTCCTAGCTTATGTCCAAGGTACCGAAGCCAGCTAAAAAGTCAATAATCGATACCTATATCTTGAATTGGACTACTTCTTACTGGCTATTGCATCAACTTAGTAGCTTCACCTGTGTTCTACTATGGTGATTTTAGTGTCTCCGCATAGCGCAGCACGCGACATAGCTTTGCAGACGATAAGTACAACCGTTTCAGAGACAAGAGCGGCCAATGTGACGATCTGGCTTTAAGTCGATTCGATAACAAATGACGAAAACGGACGGATTTCTCAGGTTTTTACTACATATGAACACTTTTCACATTCTCCCGTGCAACTCGGCTGCTAGTCCTCCTTTCATGCAGAATCTTAAGGTCCTAGCTCATGTCCAAAGCACCAAAGCCAGCTAAAAGGTCAATATTCATTACCTAAAACTTGAATTGTACTACTTCTTTCTGGCTATTACATCATCTTAGGAGCTTCATCTGTGTTCTACTATGGTGCTTTTAGTGTCTCCGAATACCGCAGTACGCGACATAGCTTTGCAGACGATAAGTACAACCGTTTCAGAGAGCAGAGCGGCCAATGTGATGATCTGGCTTTAAGTCGATTCGATAACAAATGATGAAAACGGACGGATTTCTCAGGTTTTTACTACATATGAACACTTTTCACATTCTCCGTGCAAGTCGGCTGCTAGTCCACCTTTCATGCAGAATCTTAAGGTCCTTGCTCATGTCCAAGGCAGCAAAGCCAGCTAAAAGGGCAATATTCAATACCTAAATCTTGAATTGGACTACTTCTTACTGGCTATTGCATCAACTTAGTAGCTTCATCTGTGTTCTACTATGGTGATTTTAGTGTCTCCGCATACCGCAGCACGCGATATAGCTTTGTAGACGATAAGTACAACCGTTTCAGAGAGACGAGCGGCCAATGTGACGATCTGGCTTTAAGTCGATTCGATAACAAATGACGAAAACTGACGGATTTCTCAGGTTTTTATTACATATGAACACTTTTCACATTCTCCCGTGCAACTCGGCTGCTAGTCCTCCTTTCATGCAGAATATTAAGGTCCTAGCTCATGTCCAAGGCACCAAAGCCATCTAAATATTCAATATTCAGTTCCTAAAACTTGAATTGTACTACTTCTTACTGGCTATTACATCAACTTAGAAGCTTCATCTCTGTTCTACTATGGTGCTTTTATTGTCTTCACATACCGCAGCACGCGACATAGCTTTGCAGAAGATAAGTACAACCGTTTCAGAGAGAAGAGCGGCCAATGTGACGATCTGGCTTTAAGTCGATTCGATAACAAATGAAGAAAACGGACGGATTTCTCAGGTTTTTACTACATATGAACACTTTTCACATTCTGATGTGCAACTCGGCTGCTAGTCCTCCTTTCATGCAGAATCTTAAGGTCCTAGCTCATGTCCAAGGCACCAAAGCCAGCTAAAAGGTCAATATTCATTACCTAAAACTTGAATTCTACTACTTCTTACTGGCTATTACATCATCTTAGGAGCTTCATCTGTGTTCTACTATGGTGCATTTAGTGTCTCCGAATACCGTAGTACGCGACATAGCTTTGCAGACGATAAGTACAACCGTTTCAGATAGAAGAGCGGCCAATGTGTCGATCTGGCTTTAAGTCGATTCGATAACAAATGACGAAAACCGACGGATTTCTCAGGTTTTTACTGCATATGAACTCTTTTCACATTCTCCCGTGCAACTGGGCTGCTAGTCCTCCTTTTATGCAGAAACTTAAGGTCCTAGCTCATGTCCAATGTACCGAAGCCAGCTAAAAGGTCAATAATCGATACCTAAATCTTGAATTGGACTACTTCTTACTGGCTATTGCATCATCTTAGTAGCTTCATCTGTGTTCTACTATGGTGATTTTAGTGTCTCCGCATACCGCAGCACGTGACATAGCTTTGCAGACGATAAGTACAACCGTTTCAGAGAGAAGAGCGGCGAATGTGACGATCTGGCTTTCAGTCGATTCGATAACAAATGACGAAAACGGACGAATTTCTCCGGTTTTTACTACATATAAACACTTTTCACATTCTCCCGTGCAACTCGGCTGCTACTCCTCCTTTCATGCAGAATCTTAAGGTCTTAGCTCATGTACAAGGCACCAAAGCCAGCTAAGTTGTCAATAATCGATACCTAAAACTTGAATTGTACTACTTCTTACTGGCTATTACATCAACTTAGAAGCTTCATCTGTGTTCTACTATGGTGCTTTTAGTGTCTCCGCATAGCGCAGCATGCGACATAGCTTTGTAGACGATAAGTACAACCGTTTCAGATAGAAGAGCGGCCAATGTGTCGATCTGGCTTTAAGTCGATTCGATAACAAATGACGAAAACGGACGGATTTCTCAGGTTTTTATTACATATGAACACTTTTCACATTCTCCCGTGCTACTCGGCTGCTAGTCCTCCTTTCATGCAGAATGTTAAGGTCCTAGTTCATGTCCAATGCACCAAAGCCAGCTAAAAAGTCAATAACCCATACCTAAAACTTGAACTGTACTACTTGTTACTGGCTATTACATCAACTTTGAAGCTTCATATGTGTTCTACTATGGTGCTTTTAGTGGCTCCGCATACCGCAGCACGAGACACAGCTTTGCAGACGATAAGTACAACCGTTTCAGAGAGAAGAGCGGCCAATGTGACGATCTGGCTTTAAGTCGATTCGATAACAAATGACGAAAACGGACGGATTTCTCAGGTTTTTACTACATATGAGCACTTTTCACATTCTCCCGTGCAACTGGGCTGCTAGTCCTCCTTTTATGCAGAATCTTAAGGTCCTAGCTCATGTCCAAGGCACCAAAGCCAGCTAAAAAGTCAATAATCGATACCTAAAACTTGAATTGGCCTACTTCTTTCTGGCTATTACATCAACTTAGAAGCTTCATCTGTGTTCTACTATGGTGCTTTTAGTGTCTCAGCATACCGAGGCACGCGACATAGCTTTGCAGACGATAAGTACAACCGTTTCAGAGAGAAGAGTGGCCAATGTGATGATCTGGCTTTAACTCGATTCGATAACAAATAACGAAACCGGACGGATTTCTCAGGTATTTACTACATATGAACACTTTTCACATTCTCCCGAGCAACGCGGCTGCTAGTCCTCCTTTCATGCAGAATGTTAAGGTCCTAGCTCATGTCCAAGGCACCAAAGCCAGCTAAAAAGTCAATAATCGATACCTAACTTCTTACTGGCTATTACATCAACTTAGAAGCTTCATCTGTGTGCTACTACGGTGCTTTTAGTTTCTCCGCATACCGCAGCACGCGACACAGCTTTGCAGACGATAAGTACAACCGTTTCAGAGAGAAGAGCGGCCAATGTGACGATCTGGCTTTAAGTCAATTCGATAACAAATGACGAAAAAGGACGGATTTCTCAGGGTTTTACTACATATGAACACTTTTCACATTCTGCCGTGCAACTCGGCTGCTAGTCCTCCTTTCATGCAGAATCTTAAGGTCCTAGCTCATGTCCAAGGCACCAAAGCCAACTAAAAGTTCAATATTCAATACCTAAAACTTGAACTGTACTACTTCTTACTGGCTATTACATCAACTTAGAAGCTTGGTCTGTGTTCTACTATGGTGTTTTTAGTGTATCCGCATACCGCAGCACGCGACATAGCTTTGCAGACGATAAATACAACCGTTTCAGAGAGAAGAGCGGCCAATGTGACGATCTGGCTTTAAGTCGATTCGATAACAAATGACGAAAACGGACGGATTTCTCAGGTTTTTACTACATATGAACACTTTTCACATTCTCCCGTGCAACTCGGCTGCTAGTCCTCCTTTCATGCAGAATCTTAAGGTCCTAGCTCATGTCCAAGGCACCAAAGCCAGCTAAAAGGTCAATATTCATTACCTAAAACTTGAATTCTACTACTTCTTACTGGCTATTACATCATCTTAGGAGCTTCATCTGTGTTCTACTATGGTTCATTTAGTGTCTCCGAATACCGTAGTACGCGACATAGCTTTGCAGACGATAAGTACAAGCGTTTCAGAGAGAAGAGCGGCCAATGTGAAGATCTGGCTTTAAGTCGATTCGATAACAAATGACGAAAACGGACGGATTTCTCAGGTTTTTACTGCATATGAACACTTTACACATTCTCCCGTGCAACTGGGCTGCTAGTCCTCCTTTTATGCAGAATCTTAAGGTCCTAGCTCATGTCCAAGGTACCGAAGCCAGCTAAAAGGTCAATAATCGATACCTAAATCTTGAATTGGACTACTTCTTACTGGCTATTGCATCAACTTAGTAGCTTCATCTGTGTTCTACTATGGTGATTTTAGTGTCTCCGCATACCGCAGCACGCGACATAGCTATGCAGACGATAAGTACAACCGTTTCAGAGAGAAGAGCGGCCAATGTGACGATCTGGCTTTCAGTCGATTCGATAACAAATGACGAAAACGGACGAATTTCTCCGGTTTTTACTGCATACGAACACTTTACACATTCTCCCGTGCAACTCGGCTGATACTCCTCCTTTCATGCAGAATCTTAAGATCCTAGCTCATGTCCAAGGCACCAAAGCCGGCTAAGAAGTCAATAATCGAAACCTAAAACTTGAATTGTACTACTTCTTACTGGCTATTACATCAACTTAGAAGTTTCATTTGTGTTCTACTATGGTGCTTTTAGTGTCTCCGCATAGCGCAGCACGCGACATAGCTTTGCAGACGATAAGTACAACCGTTTCAGAGACAAGAGCGGCCAATGTGACGATCTGGCTTTAAGTCGATTCGATAACAAATGACGAAAACGGACGGATTTCTCAGGTTTTTACTACATATGAACACTTTTCACATTCTCCCGTGCAACTCGGCTGCTAGTCCTCCTTTCATGCAGAATCTTAAGGTCCTAGCTCATGTCCAAAACACCAAAGCCAGCTAAATATTCAATATTCAGTTCCTAAAACTTGAATTGTACTACTTCTTACTGGCTATTACATCAACTTAGAAGCTTCATCTCTGTTCTACTATGGTGCTTTTATTGTCTTCACATACCGCAGCACGCGACATAGCTTTGCAGACGATAAGTACAACCGTTTCAGAGAGAAGAGCGGTCAATGTGACGATCTGGCTTTAAGTCGATTCGATAACAAATGAAGAAAACGGACGGATTTCTCAGGTTTTTACTACATATGAACACTTTTCACATTCTGATGTGCAACTCGGCTGCTAGTCCTCCTTTCATGCAGAATCTTAAGGTCCTAGCTCATGTCCAAGGCACCAAAGCCAGCTAAAAGGTCAATATTCATTACCTAACACTTGAATTCTACTACTTCTTACTGGCTATTACATAATCTTAGGAGCTTCATCTGTGTTCTACTATGGTGCATTTAGTGTCTCCGAATACCGTAGTACGCGACATAGCTTTGCAGACGATAAGTACAAGCGTATCAGAGAGAAGGGCGGCCAATGTGACGATCTGGCTTTAAGTCGATTCGATAACAAATGACGAAAACCGAGGGATTTCTCAGGTTTTTACTGCATATGAACACTTTTCACATTCTCCCGTGCAACTGGGCTGCTAGTCCTCCTTTTATGCAGAAACGTAAGGTCCTAGCTCATGTCCAATGTACCGAAGCCACCTAAAAGGTCAATAATCGATACCTAAATCTTGAATTGGACTACTTCTTACTGGCTATTGCATCATCTTAGTAGCTTCATCTGTGTTCTACTATGGTGATTTTAGTGTCTCCGGATACCGCAGCACGTGACATAGCTTTGCAGACGATAAGTACAAGCGTAGCAGAGAGAAGGGCGGCCAATGTGACGATCTGGCTTTAAGTCGATTCGATAACAAATGACGAAAACGGACGGATTTCTCAGGTTTTTACTACATATGAGCACTTTTCACATTCTCCCGTGCAACTGGGCTGCTAGTCCTCCTTTTATGCAGAATCTTAAGGTCCTAGCTCATGTCCAAGGCACCAAAGCCAGCTAAAAGGTCAATATTCATTACCTAAAACTTGAATTCTACTACTTCTTACTGGCCATTACATCATCTTAGGAGCTTCATCTGTGTTCTACTATGGTGCATTTAGTGTCTCCGAATACCGTAGTACGCGACATAGCTTTGCAGACGATAAGTACAAGCGTATCAGAGAGAAGGGCGGCCAATGTGACGATCTGGCTTTAAGTCGATTCGATAACAAATGACGAAAACCGACGGATTTCTCAGGTTTTTACTGCATATGAACACTTTTCACATTCTCCCGTGCAACTGGGCTCCTAGTCCTCCTTTTATGCAGAAACTTAAGGTCCTAGCTCATGTCCAATGTACCGAAGCCAGCTAAAAGGTCAATAATCGATACCTAAATCTTGAATTGGACTACTTCTTACTGGCTATTGCATCATCTTAGTAGCTTCATCTGTGTTCTACTATGGTGATTTTAGTGTCTCCGCATACCGCAGCACGTGACATAGCTTTGCAGACGATAAGTACAACCGTTTCAGAGAGAAGAGCGGCGAATGTGACGATCTGGCTTTCAGTCGATTCGATAACAAATGACGAAAACGGACGAATTTCTCCGGTTTTTACTACATATAAATACTTTTCACATTCTCCCGTGCAACTCGGCTGCTACTCCTCCTTTCATGCAGAATCTTAAGGTCTTAGCTCATGTACAAGGCACCAAAGCCAGCTAAGAAGTCAATAATCGATACCTAAAACTTGAATTGTACTACTTCTTACTGGCTATTACATCAACTTAGAAGCTTCATCTGTGTTCTACTATGGTGCTTTTAGTGTCTCCGCATAGCGCAGCACGCGACATAGCTTTGCAGACGATAAATACAACCGTTTCAGAGAGAAGAGCGGCCAATGTGACGATCTGGCTTTAAGTCGATTCGATAACAAATGACGAAAACGGACGAATTTCTCAGGTTTTTACTACATATGAACACTTTTCACATTCTCCCGTGCAACTCGGCTCCTAGTCCTCCTTTAATGCAGAATCTTAAGGTCCTTGCTCATGTCCAAGGCACCAAAGCCAGCTAAATGGTCAATATTCAATACCTAAATCTTGAATTGGACTACTTCTTACTGGTTATTGCATCAACTTAGTAGCTTCATCTGTGTTCTACTATGGTGATTTTAGTGTCTCCGCATACCGCAGCACGCGACATAGCTTTTCAGACGATAAGTACAAGCGTTTCAGAGAGAAGAGCGGCCAATGTGACGATCTGGCTTTAAGTCGATTCGATAACAAATGACGAAAACGGACGAAATTCTCAGGTTTTTAGTACATATGAACACTTTTCACATTCTCCCGTGCAACTCGGCTGCTAGTCCTCCTTTCATGCAGAATGTTAAGGTCCTAGCTCATGTCCAAGGCACCAAAGCCAGCTAAAAAGTCAATAATCGATACCTAAAACTTGAATTGTACTACTTCTTACTGGCTATTACATCAACTTAAAAGCTTCATCTGTGTTCTACTATGGTGCTTTTAGTGTCTCCGCATACCGCAGCACGCGACATAGCTTTGTAGACGATAAGTACAACCGTTTCAGATAGAAGAGCGGCCAATGTGACGATCTGGCTTTAAGTCGATTCGATAACAAATGACGAAAACGGACGGATTTCTCAGGTTTTTATTACATATGAACACTTTTCACATTCTCCCGTGCTACTCGGCTGCTAGTCCTCCTTTCATGCAGAATGTTAAGGTCCTAGTTCATGTCCAATGCACCAAAGCCAGCTAAAAAGTCAATAATCCATACCTAAAACTTGAACTGTACTACTTGTTACTGGCTATTACATCAACTTTGAAGCTTCATATGTGTTCTACTATGGTGCTTTTAGTGTCTCCGCATACCGCAGCACGAGACATAGCTTTGCAGACGATAAGTACAACCGTTTCAGAGAGAAGAGCGGCCAATGTGACGATCTGGCTTTGAGTCGATTCGATAACAAATGACGAAAACGGACGGATTTCTCAGGTTTTTACTACATATCAGCACTTTTCACATTCTCCCGTGCAACTGGGCTGCTAGTCCTCCTTTTATGCAGAATCTTAAGGTCCTAGCTCATGTCCAAGGCACCAAAGCCAGCTAAAAAGTCAATAATCGATACCTAAAACTTGAATTGGCCTACTTCTTTCTGGCTATTACATCAACTTAGAAGCTTCATCTGTGTTCTACTATGGTGCTTTTAGTGTCTCAGCATACCGCAGCACGCGACATAGCTTTGCAGACGATAAGTACAACCGTTTCAGAGAGAAGAGTGGCCAATGTGACGATCTGGCTTTAACTCGATTCGATAACAAATAACGAAACCGGACGGATTTCTCAGGTATTTACTACATATGAACACTTTTCACATTCTCCCGAGCAACGCGGCTGCTAGTCCTCCTTTCATGCAGAATGTTAAGGTCCTAGCTCATGTCCAAGGCACCAAAGCCAGCTAAAAAGTCAATAATCGATACCTAACTTCTTACTGGCTGTAACATCAACTTAGAAGCTTCATCTGTGTGCTACTACGGTGCTTTTAGTTTCTCCGCATACCGCAGCACGCGACACAGCTTTGCAGACGATAAGTACAACCGTTTCAGAGAGAAGAGCGGCCAATGTGACGATCTGGCTTTAAGTCAATTCGATAACAAATGACGAAAAAGGACGGATTTCTCAGGGTTTTACTACATATGAACACTTTTCACATTCTGCCGTGCAACTTGGCTGCTAGTCCTCCTTTCATGCAGAATCTTAAGGTCCTAGCTCATGTCCAAGGCACCAAAGCCAGCTAAAAGTTCAATATTCAATACCTAAAACTTGAACTGTACTACTTCTTACTGGCTATTACATCAACTTAGAAGCTTCATCTGTGTTCTACTATGGTGCTTTTAGTGTCTCAGCATACCGCAGCACGCGACATAGCTTTGCAGACGATAAATACAACCGTTTCAGAGAGAAGAGCGGCCAATGTGACGATCTGGCTTTAAGTCGATTCGATAACAAATGACGAAAACGGACGGATTTCTCAGGTTTTTACTGCATATGAACACTTTTCACATTCTCCCGTGCAACTCGGCTGCTAGTCCTCCTTTCATGCAGAATCTTAAGGTCCTAGCTCATGTCCAAGGCACCAAAGCCAGCTAAAAGGTCAATATTCATTACCTAAAACTTGAATTCTACTACTTCTTACTGGCTATTACATCATCTTAGGAGCTTCATCTGTGTTCTACTATGGTTCATTTAGTGTCTCCGAATACCGTAGTACGCGACATAGCTTTGCAGACGATAAGTACAAGCGTTTCAGAGAGAAGAGCGGCCAATGTGAAGATCTGGCTTTAAGTCGATTCGATAACAAATGACGAAAACGGACGGATTTCTCAGGTTTTTACTGCATATGAACACTTTACACATTCTCCCGTGCAACTGGGCTGCTAGTCCTCCTTTTATGCAGAATCTTAAGGTCCTAGCTCATGTCCAAGGTACCGAAGCCAGCTAAAAGGTCAATAATCGATACCTAAATCTTGAATTGGACTACTTCTTACTGGCTATTGCATCAACTTAGTAGCTTCATCTGTGTTCTACTATGGTGATTTTAGTGTCTCCGCATACCGCAGCACGCGACATAGCTATGCAGACGATAAGTACAACCGTTTCAGAGAGAAGAGCGGCCAATGTGACGATCTGGCTTTCAGTCGATTCGATAACAAATGACGAAAACGGACGAATTTCTCCGGTTTTTACTGCATATGAACACTTTACACATTCTCCCGTGCAACTCGGCTGATACTCCTCCTTTCATGCAGAATCTTAAGATCCTAGCTCATGTCCAAGGCACCAAAGCCGGCTAAGAAGTCAATAATCGAAACCTAAAACTTGAATTGTACTACCTCTTACTGGCTATTACATCAACTTAGAAGTTTCATTTGTGTTCTACTATGGTGCTTTTAGTGTCTCCGCATAGCGCAGCACGCGACATAGCTTTGCAGACGATAAGTACAACCGTTTCAGAGACAAGAGCGGCCAATGTGACGATCTGGCTTTAAGTCGATTCGATAACAAATGACGAAAACGGACGGATTTCTCAGGTTTTTACTACATATGAACACTTTTCACATTCTCCCGTGCAACTCGGCTGCTAGTCCTCCTTTCATGCAGAATCTTAAGGTCCTAGCTCATGTCCAAAACACCAAAGCCAGCTAAATATTCAATATTCAGTTCCTAAAACTTGAATTGTACTACTTCTTACTGGCTATTACATCAACTTAGAAGCTTCATCTCTGTTCTACTATGGTGCTTTTATTGTCTTCACATACCGCAGCACGCGACATAGCTTTGCAGAAGATAAGTACAACCGTTTCAGAGAGAAGAGCGGTCAATGTGACGATCTGGCTTTAAGTCGATTCGATAACAAATGAAGAAAACGGACGGATTTCTCAGGTTTTTACTACATATGAACACTTTTCACATTCTGATGTGCAACTCGGCTGCTAGTCCTCCTTTCATGCAGAATCTTAAGGTCCTAGCTCATGTCCAAGGCACCAAAGCCAGCTAAAAGGTCAGTATTCATTACCTAAAACTTGAATTCTACTACTTCTTACTGGCTATTACATCATCTTAGGAGCTTCATCTGTGTTCTACTATGGTGCATTTAGTGTCTCCGAATACCGTAGTACGCGACATAGCTTTGCAGACGATAAGTACAAGCGTATCAGAGAGAAGGGCGGCCAATGTGACGATCTTTCTTTAAGTCGATTCGATAACAAATGACGAAAACCGAGGGATTTCTCAGGTTTTTACTGCATATGAACACTTTTCACATTCTCCCGTGCAACTGGGCTGCTAGTCCTCCTTTTATGCAGAAACTTAAGGTCCTAGCTCATGTCCAATGTACCGAAGCCACCTAAAAGGTCAATAATCGATACCTAAATCTTGAATTGGACTACTTCTTACTGGCTATTGCATCATCTTAGTAGCTTCATCTGTGTTCTACTATGGTGATTTTAGTGTCTCCGGATACCGCAGCACGTGACATAGCTTTGCAGACGATAAGTACAAGCGTATCAGAGAGAAGGGCGGCCAATGTGACGATCTGGCTTTAAGTCGATTCGATAACAAATGACGAAAACGGACGGATTTCTCAGGTTTTTACTACATATGAGCACTTTTCACATTCTCCCGTGCAACTGGGCTGCTAGTCCTCCTTTTATGCAGAATCTTAAGGTCCTAGCTCATGTCCAAGGCACCAAAGCCAGCTAAAAGGTCAATATTCATTACCTAAAACTTGAATTCTACTACTTCTTACTGGCCATTACATCATCTTAGGAGCTTCATCTGTGTTCTACTATGGTGCATTTAGTGTCTCCGAATACCGTAGTACGCGACATAGCTTTGCAGACGATAAGTACAAGCGTATCAGAGAGAAGGGCGGCCAATGTGACGATCTGGCTTTAAGTCGATTCGATAACAAATGACGAAAACCGACGGATTTCTCAGGTTTTTACTGCATATGAACACTTTTCACATTCTCCCGTGCAACTGGGCTGCTAGTCCTCCTTTTATGCAGAAACTTAAGGTCCTAGCTCATGTCCAATGTACCGAAGCCAGCTAAAAGGTCAATAATCGATACCTAAATCTTGAATTGGACTACTTCTTACTGGCTATTGCATCATCTTAGTAGCTTCATCTGTGTTCTACTATGGTGATTTTAGTGTCTCCGCATACCGCAGCACGTGACATAGCTTTGCAGACGATAAGTACAACCGTTTCAGAGAGAAGAGCGGCGAATGTGACGATCTGGCTTTCAGTCGATTCGATAACAAATGACGAAAACGGACGAATTTCTCCGGTTTTTACTACATATAAATACTTTTCACATTCTCGCGTGCAACTCGGCTGCTACTCCTCCTTTCATGCAGAATCTTAAGGTCTTAGCTCATGTACAAGGCACCAAAGCCAGCTAAGAAGTCAATAATCGATACCTAAAACTTGAATTGTACTACTTCTTACTGGCTATTACATCAACTTAGAAGCTTCATCTGTGTTCTACTATGGTGCTTTTAGTGTCTCCGCATAGCGCAGCACGCGACATAGCTTTGCAGACGATAAATACAACCGTTTCAGAGAGAAGAGCGGCCAATGTGACGATCTGGCTTTAAGTCGATTCGATAACAAATGACGAAAACGGACGAATTTCTCAGGTTTTTACTACATATGAACACTTTTCACATTCTCCCGTGCAACTCGGCTCCTAGTCCTCCTTTAATGCAGAATCTTAAGGTCCTAGCTCATGTCCAAGGCACCAAAGCCAGCTAAAAGGTCAATATTCAATACCTAAATCGTGAATTGGACTACTTCTTACTGGTTATTGCATCAACTTAGTAGCTTCATCTGTGTTCTACTATGGTGATTTTAGTGTCTCCGCATACCGCAGCACGCGACATAGCTTTTCTGACGATAAGTACAAGCGTTTCAGAGAGAAGAGCGGCCAATGTGACGATCTGGCTTTAAGTCGATTCGATAACAAATGACGAAAACGGACGAAATTCTCAGGTTTTTAGTACATATGAACACTTTTCACATTCTCCCGTGCAACTCGGCTGCTAGTCCTCCTTTCATGCAGAATGTTAAGGTCCTAGCTCATGTCCAAGGCACCAAAGCCAGCTAAAAAGTCAATAATCGATACCTAAAACTTGAATTGTACTACTTCTTACTGGCTATTACATCAACTTAGAAGCTTCATCTGTGTTCTACTATGGTGCTTTTAGTGTCTCCGCATACCGCAGCACGCGACATAGCTTTGTAGACGATAAGTACAACCGTTTCAGATAGAAGAGCGGCCAATGTGACGATCTGGCTTTAAGTCGATTCGATAACAAATGACGAAAACGGACGGATTTCTCAGGTTTTTATTACATATGAACACTTTTCACATTCTCCCGTGCTACTCGGCTGCTAGTCCTCCTTTCATGCAGAATGTTAAGGTCCTAGTTCATGTCCAATGCACCATAGCCAGCTAAAAAGTCAATAATCCATACCTAAAACTTGAACTGTACTACTTGTTACTGGCTATTACATCAACTTTGAAGCTTCATATGTGTTCTACTATGGTGCTTTTAGTGTCTCCGCATACCGCAGCACGAGACATAGCTTTGCAGACGATAAGTACAACCGTTTCAGAGAGAAGAGCGGCCAATGTGACGATCTGGCTTTGAGTCGATTCCATAACAAATGACGAAAACGGACGGATTTCTCAGGTTTTTACTACATATGAGCACTTTTCACATTCTCCCGTGCAACTGGGCTGCTAGTCCTCCTTTTATGCAGAATCTTAAGGTCCTAGCTCATGTCCAAGGCACCAAAGCCAGCTAAAAAGTCAATAATCGATACCTAAAACTTTAATTGGCCTACTTCTTTCTGGCTATTACATCAACTTAGAAGCTTCATCTGTGTTCTACTATGGTGCTTTTAGTGTCTCAGCATACCGCAGCACGCGACATAGCTTTGCAGACGATAAGTACAACCGTTTCAGAGAGAAGAGTGGCCAATGTGACGATCTGGCTTTAACTCGATTCGATAACAAATAACGAAACCGGACGGATTTCTCAGGTATTTACTACATATGAACACTTTTCACATTCTCCCGAGCAACGCGGCTGCTAGTCCTCCTTTCATGCAGAATGTTAAGGTCCTAGCTCATGTCCAAGGCACCAAAGCCAGCTAAAAAGTCAATAATCGATACCTAACTTCTTACTGGCTGTAACATCAACTTAGAAGCTTCATCTGTGTGCTACTACGGTGCTTTTAGTTTCTCCGCATACCGCAGCACGCGACACAGCTTTGCAGACGATAAGTACAACCGTTTCAGAGAGAAGAGCGGCCAATGTGACGATCTGGCTTTAAGTCAATTCGATAACAAATGACGAAAAAGGACGGATTTCTCAGGGTTTTACTACATATGAACACTTTTCACATTCTGCCGTGCAACTCGGCTGCTAGTCCTCCTTTCATGCAGAATCTTAAGGTCCTAGCTCATGTCCAAGGCACCAAAGCCAGCTAAAAGTTCAATATTCAATACCTAAAACTTGAACTGTACTACTTCTTACTGGCTATTACATCAACTTAGAAGCTTGATCTGTGTTCTACTATGGTGTTTTTAGTGTCTCCGCATACCGCAGCACGCGACATAGCTTTGCAGACGATAAATACAACCGTTTCAGAGAGAAGAGCGGCCAATGTGACGATGTGGCTTTAAGTCGATTCGATAACAAATGACGAAAACGGACGGATTTCTCAGGTTTTTACTACATATGAACACTTTTCACATTCTCCCGTGCAACTCGGCTGCTAGACCTCCTTTCATGCAGAATCTTAAGGTCCTAGCTCATGTCCAAGGCACCAAAGCCAGCTAAAAGGTCAATATTCATTACCTAAAACTTGAATTCTACTACTTCTTACTGGCTATTACATCATCTTAGGAGCTTCATCTGTGTTCTACTATGGTTCATTTAGTGTCTCCGAATACCGTAGTACGCGACATAGCTTTGCAGACGATAAGTACATGCGTTTCAGAGAGAAGAGCGGCCAATGTGAAGATCTGGCTTTAAGTCGATTCGATAACAAATGACGAAAACGGACGGATTTCTCAGGTTTTTACTGCATATGAACACTTTACACATTCTCCCGTGCAACTGGGCTGCTAGTCCTCCTTTTATGCAGAATCTTAAGGTCCTAGCTCATGTCCAAGGTACCGAAGCCAGCTAAAAGGTCAATAATCGATACCTAAATCTTGAATTGGACTACTTCTTACTGGCTATTGCATCAACTTAGTAGCTTCATCTGTGTTCTACTATGGTGATTTTAGTGTCTCCGCATACCGCAGCACGCGACATAGCTTTGCAGACGATAAATACAACCGTTTCAGAGAGAAGAGCGGCCAATGTGACGATCTGGCTTTAAGTCGATTCGATAACAAATGACGAAAACGGACGGATTTCTCAGGTTTTTACTACATATGAACACTTTTCACATTCTCCCGTGCAACTCGGCTGCTAGACCTCCTTTCATGCAGAATCTTAAGGTCCTAGCTCATGTCCAAGGCACCAAAGCCAGCTAAAAGGTCAATATTCATTACCTAAAACTTGAATTCTACTACTTCTTACTGGCTATTACATCATCTTAGGAGCTTCATCTGTGTTCTACTATGGTTCATTTAGTGTCTCCGAATACCGTAGTACGCGACATAGCTTTGCAGACGATAAGTACAAGCGTTTCAGAGAGAAGAGCGGCCAATGTGAAGATCTGGCTTTAAGTCGATTCGATAACAAATGACGAAAACGGACGGATTTCTCAGGTTTTTACTGCATATGAACACTTTACACATTCTCCCGTGCAACTGGGCTGCTAGTCCTCCTTTTATGCAGAATCTTAAGGTCCTAGCTCATGTCCAAGGCACCAAAGCCAGCTAAAAAGTCAATAATCGATACCTAAAACTTGAATTGGCCTACTTCTTTATGGCTATTACATCAACTTAGAAGCTTCATCTGTGTTCTACTATGGTGCTTTTAGTGTCTCAGCATACCGCAGCACGCGACATAGCTTTGCAGACGATAAGTACAACCGTTCCAGAGAGAAGAGCGGCCAATGTGACGATCTGGCTTTAACTCGATTCGATAACAAATGACGAAAACGGACGGATTTCTCAGGTTTTTACTACATATGAGCACTTTTCACATTCTCCCGTGCAACTGGGCTGCTAGTCCTCCTTTTATGCAGAATCTTAAGGTCCTAGCTCATGTCCAAGGCACCAAAGCCAGCTAAAAGGTCAATATTCATTACCTAAAACTTGAATTCTACTACTTCTTACTGGCCATTACATCATCTTAGGAGCTTCATCTGTGTTCTACTATGGTGCATTTAGTGTCTCCGAATACCGTAGTACGCGACATAGCTTTGCAGACGATAAGTACAAGCGTATCAGAGAGAAGGGCGGCCAATGTGACGATCTGGCTTTAAGTCGATTCGATAACAAATGACGAAAACCGACGGATTTCTCAGGTTTTTACTGCATATGAACACTTTTCACATTCTCCCGTGCAACTGGGCTGCTAGTCCTCCTTTTATGCAGAAACTTAAGGTCCTAGCTCATGTCCAATGTACCGAAGCCAGCTAAAAGGTCAATAATCGATACCTAAATCTTGAATTGGACTACTTCTTACTGGCTATTCCATCATCTTAGTAGCTTCATCTGTGTTCTACTATGGTGATTTTAGTGTCTCCGCATACCGCAGCACGTGACATAGCTTTGCAGACGATAAGTACAACCGTTTCAGAGAGAAGAGCGGCGAATGTGACGATCTGGCTTTCAGTCGATTCGATAACAAATGACGAAAACGGACGAATTTCTCCGGTTTTTACTACATATAAATACTTTTCACATTCTCCCGTGCAACTCGGCTGCTACTCCTCCTTTCATGCAGAATCTTAAGGTCTTAGCTCATGTACAAGGCACCAAAGCCAGCTAAGAAGTCAATAATCGATACCTAAAACTTGAATTGTACTACTTCTTACTGGCTATTACATCAACTTAGAAGCTTCATCTGTGTTCTACTATGGTGCTTTTAGTGTCTCCGCATAGCGCAGCACGCGACATAGCTTTGCAGACGATAAATACAACCGTTTCAGAGAGAAGAGCGGCCAATGTGACGATCTGGCTTTAAGTCGATTCGATAACAAATGACGAAAACGGACGAATTTCTCAGGTTTTTACTACATATGAACACTTTTCACATTCTCCCGTGCAACTCGGCTCCTAGTCCTCCTTTAATGCAGAATCTTAAGGTCCTTGCTCATGTCCAAGGCACCAAAGCCAGCTAAATGGTCAATATTCAATACCTAAATCTTGAATTGGACTACTTCTTACTGGTTATTGCATCAACTTAGTAGCTTCATCTGTGTTCTACTATGGTGATTTTAGTGTCTCCGCATACCGCAGCACGCGACATAGCTTTTCAGACGATAAGTACAAGCGTTTCAGAGAGAAGAGCGGCCAATGTGACGATCTGGCTTTAAGTCGATTCGATAACAAATGACGAAAACGGACGAAATTCTCAGGTTTTTAGTACATATGAACACTTTTCACATTCTCCCGTGCAACTCGGCTGCTAGTCCTCCTTTCATGCAGAATGTTAAGGTCCTAGCTCATGTCCAAGGCACCAAAGCCAGCTAAAAAGTCAATAATCGATACCTAAAACTTGAATTGTACTACTTCTTACTGGCTATTACATCAACTTAGAAGCTTCATCTGTGTTCTACTATGGTGCTTTTAGTGTCTCCGCATACCGCAGCACGCGACATAGCTTTGTAGACGATAAGTACAACCGTTTCAGATAGAAGAGCGGCCAATGTGACGATCTGGCTTTAAGTCGATTCGATAACAAATGACGAAAACGGACGGATTTCTCAGGTTTTTATTACATATGAACACTTTTCACATTCTCCCGTGCTACTCGGCTGCTAGTCCTCCTTTCATGCAGAATGTTAAGGTCCTAGTTCATGTCCAATGCACCAAAGCCAGCTAAAAAGTCAATAATCCATACCTAAAACTTGAACTGTACTACTTGTTACTGGCTATTACATCAACTTTGAAGCTTCATATGTGTTCTACTATGGTGCTTTTAGTGTCTCCGCATACCGCAGCACGAGACATAGCTTTGCAGACGATAAGTACAACCGTTTCAGAGAGAAGAGCGGCCAATGTGACGATCTGGCTTTGAGTCGATTCGATAACAAATGACGAAAACGGACGGATTTCTCAGGTTTTTACTACATATCAGCACTTTTCACATTCTCCCGTGCAACTGGGCTGCTAGTCCTCCTTTTATGCAGAATCTTAAGGTCCTAGCTCATGTCCAAGGCACCAAAGCCAGCTAAAAAGTCAATAATCGATACCTAAAACTTGAATTGGCCTACTTCTTTCTGGCTATTACATCAACTTAGAAGCTTCATCTGTGTTCTACTATGGTGCTTTTAGTGTCTCAGCATACCGCAGCACGCGACATAGCTTTGCAGACGATAAGTACAACCGTTTCAGAGAGAAGAGTGGCCAATGTGACGATCTGGCTTTAACTCGATTCGATAACAAATAACGAAACCGGACGGATTTCTCAGGTATTTACTACATATGAACACTTTTCACATTCTCCCGAGCAACGCGGCTGCTAGTCCTCCTTTCATGCAGAATGTTAAGGTCCTAGCTCATGTCCAAGGCACCAAAGCCAGCTAAAAAGTCAATAATCGATACCTAACTTCTTACTGGCTGTAACATCAACTTAGAAGCTTCATCTGTGTGCTACTACGGTGCTTTTAGTTTCTCCGCATACCGCAGCACGCGACACAGCTTTGCAGACGATAAGTACAACCGTTTCAGAGAGAAGAGCGGCCAATGTGACGATCTGGCTTTAAGTCAATTCGATAACAAATGACGAAAAAGGACGGATTTCTCAGGGTTTTACTACATATGAACACTTTTCACATTCTGCCGTGCAACTTGGCTGCTAGTCCTCCTTTCATGCAGAATCTTAAGGTCCTAGCTCATGTCCAAGGCACCAAAGCCAGCTAAAAGTTCAATATTCAATACCTAAAACTTGAACTGAACTACTTCTTACTGGCTATTACATCAACTTAGAAGCTTCATCTGTGTTCTACTATGGTGCTTTTAGTGTCTCAGCATACCGCAGCACGCGACATAGCTTTGCAGACGATAAATACAACCGTTTCAGAGAGAAGAGCGGCCAATGTGACGATCTGGCTTTAAGTCGATTCGATAACAAATGACGAAAACGGACGGATTTCTCAGGTTTTTACTGCATATGAACACTTTTCACATTCTCCCGTGCAACTCGGCTGCTAGTCCTCCTTTCATGCAGAATCTTAAGGTCCTAGCTCATGTCCAAGGCACCAAAGCCAGCTAAAAGGTCAATATTCATTACCTAAAACTTGAATTCTACTACTTCTTACTGGCTATTACATCATCTTAGGAGCTTCATCTGTGTTCTACTATGGTTCATTTAGTGTCTCCGAATACCGTAGTACGCGACATAGCTTTGCAGACGATAAGTACAAGCGTTTCAGAGAGAAGAGCGGCCAATGTGAAGATCTGGCTTTAAGTCGATTCGATAACAAATGACGAAAACGGACGGATTTCTCAGGTTTTTACTGCATATGAACACTTTACACATTCTCCCGTGCAACTGGGCTGCTAGTCCTCCTTTTATGCAGAATCTTAAGGTCCTAGCTCATGTCCAAGGTACCGAAGCCAGCTAAAAGGTCAATAATCGATACCTAAATCTTGAATTGGACTACTTCTTACTGGCTATTGCATCAACTTAGTAGCTTCATCTGTGTTCTACTATGGTGATTTTAGTGTCTCCGCATACCGCAGCACGCGACATAGCTATGCAGACGATAAGTACAACCGTTTCAGAGAGAAGAGCGGCCAATGTGACGATCTGGCTTTCAGTCGATTCGATAACAAATGACGAAAACGGACGAATTTCTCCGGTTTTTACTGCATATGAACACTTTACACATTCTCCCGTGCAACTCGGCTGATACTCCTCCTTTCATGCAGAATCTTAAGATCCTAGCTCATGTCCAAGGCACCAAAGCCGGCTAAGAAGTCAATAATCGAAACCTAAAACTTGAATTGTACTACTTCTTACTGGCTATTACATCAACTTAGAAGTTTCATTTGTGTTCTACTATGGTGCTTTTAGTGTCTCCGCATAGCGCAGCACGCGACATAGCTTTGCAGACGATAAGTACAACCGTTTCAGAGACAAGAGCGGCCAATGTGACGATCTGGCTTTAAGTCGATTCGATAACAAATGACGAAAACGGACGGATTTCTCAGGTTTTTACTACATATGAACACTTTTCACATTCTCCCGTGCAACTCGGCTGCTAGTCCTCCTTTCATGCAGAATCTTAAGGTCCTAGCTCATGTCCAAAACACCAAAGCCAGCTAAATATTCAATATTCAGTTCCTAAAACTTGAATTGTACTACTTCTTACTGGCTATTACATCAACTTAGAAGCTTCATCTCTGTTCTACTATGGTGCTTTTATTGTCTTCACATACCGCAGCACGCGACATAGCTTTGCAGAAGATAAGTACAACCGTTTCAGAGAGAAGAGCGGTCAATGTGACGATCTGGCTTTAAGTCGATTCGATAACAAATGAAGAAAACGGACGGATTTCTCAGGTTTTTACTACATATGAACACTTTTCATATTCTGATGTGCAACTCGGCTGCTAGTCCTCCTTTCATGCAGAATCTTAAGGTCCTAGCTCATGTCCAAGGCACCAAAGCCAGCTAAAAGGTCAGTATTCATTACCTAAAACTTGAATTCTACTACTTCTTACTGGCTATTACATCATCTTAGGAGCTTCATCTGTGTTCTACTATGGTGCATTTAGTGTCTCCGAATACCGTAGTACGCGACATAGCTTTGCAGACGATAAGTACAAGCGTATCAGAGAGAAGGGCGGCCAATGTGACGATCTGGCTTTAAGTCGATTCGATAACAAATGACGAAAACCGAGGGATTTCTCAGGTTTTTACTGCATATGAACACTTTTCACATTCTCCCGTGCAACTGGGCTGCTAGTCCTCCTTTTATGCAGAAACTTAAGGTCCTAGCTCATGTCCAATGTACCGAAGCCACCTAAAAGGTCAATAATCGATACCTAAATCTTGAATTGGACTACTTCTTACTGGCTATTGCATCATCTTAGTAGCTTCATCTGTGTTCTACTATGGTGATTTTAGTGTCTCCGGATACCGCAGCACGTGACATAGCTTTGCAGACGATAAGTACAAGCGTATCAGAGAGAAGGGCGGCCAATGTGACGATCTGGCTTTAAGTCGATTCGATAACAAATGACGAAAACGGACGGATTTCTCAGGTTTTTACTACATATGAGCACTTTTCACATTCTCCCGTGCAACTGGGCTGCTAGTCCTCCTTTTATGCAGAATCTTAAGGTCCTAGCTCATGTCCAAGGCACCAAAGCCAGCTAAAAGGTCAATATTCATTACCTAAAACTTGAATTCTACTACTTCTTACTGGCCATTACATCATCTTAGGAGCTTCATCTGTGTTCTACTATGGTGCATTTAGTGTCTCCGAATACCGTAGTACGCGACATAGCTTTGCAGACGATAAGTACAAGCGTATCAGAGAGAAGGGCGGCCAATGTGACGATCTGGCATTAAGTCGATTCGATAACAAATGACGAAAACCGACGGATTTCTCAGGTTTTTACTGCATATGAACACTTTTCACATTCTCCCGTGCAACTGGGCTGCTAGTCCTCCTTTTATGCAGAAACTTAAGGTCCTAGCTCATGTCCAATGTACCGAAGCCAGCTAAAAGGTCAATAATCGATACCTAAATCTTGAATTGGACTACTTCTTACTGGCTATTGCATCATCTTAGTAGCTTCATCTGTGTTCTACTATGGTGATTTTAGTGTCTCCGCAAACCGCAGCACGTGACATAGCTTTGCAGACGATAAGTACAACCGTTTCAGAGAGAAGAGCGGCGAATGTGACGATCTGGCTTTCAGTCGATTCGATAACAAATGACGAAAACGGACGAATTTCTCCGGTTTTTACTACATATAAATACTTTTCACATTCTCGCGTGCAACTCGGCTGCTACTCCTCCTTTCATGCAGAATCTTAAGGTCTTAGCTCATGTACAAGGCACCAAAGCCAGCTAAGAAGTCAATAATCGATACCTAAAACTTGAATTGTACTACTTCTTACTGGCTATTACATCAACTTAGAAGCTTCATCTGTGTTCTACTATGGTGCTTTTAGTGTCTCCGCATAGCGCAGCACGCGACATAGCTTTGCAGACGATAAATACAACCGTGTCAGAGAGAAGAGCGGCCAATGTGACGATCTGGCTTTAAGTCGATTCGATAACAAATGACGAAAACGGACGAATTTCTCAGGTTTTTACTACATATGAACACTTTTCACATTCTCCCGTGCAACTCGGCTCCTAGTCCTCCTTTAATGCAGAATCTTAAGGTCCTAGCTCATGTCCAAGGCACCAAAGCCAGCTAAAAGGTCAATATTCAATACCTAAATCTTGAATTGGACTACTTCTTACTGGTTATTGCATCAACTTAGTAGCTTCATCTGTGTTCTACTATGGTGATTTTAGTGTCTCCGCATACCGCAGCACGCGACATAGCTTTTCAGACGATTAGTACAAGCGTTTCAGAGAGAAGAGCGGCCAATGTGACGATCTGGCTTTAAGTCGATTCGATAACAAATGACGAAAACGGACGAAATTCTCAGGTTTTTAGTACATATGAACACTTTTCACATTCTCCCGTGCAACTCGGCTGCTAGTCCTCCTTTCATGCAGAATGTTAAGGTCCTAGCTCATGTCCAAGGCACCAAAGCCAGCTAAAAAGTCAATAATCGATACCTAAAACTTGAATTGTACTACTTCTTACTGGCTATTACATCAACTTAGAAGCTTCATCTGTGTTCTACTATGGTGCTTTTAGTGTCTCCGCATACCGCAGCACGCGACATAGCTTTGTAGACGATAAGTACAACCGTTTCAGATAGAAGAGCGGCCAATGTGACGATCTGGCTTTAAGTCGATTCGATAACAAATGACGAAAACGGACGGATTTCTCAGGTTTTTATTACATATGAACACTTTTCACATTCTCCCGTGCTACTCGGCTGCTAGTCCTCCTTTCATGCAGAATGTTAAGGTCCTAGTTCATGTCCAATGCACCAAAGCCAGCTAAAAAGTCAATAATCCATACCTAAAACTTGAACTGTACTACTTGTTACTGGCTATTACATCAACTTTGAAGCTTCATATGTGTTCTACTATGGTGCTTTTAGTGTCTCCGCATACCGCAGCACGAGACATAGCTTTGCAGACGATAAGTACAACCGTTTCAGAGAGAAGAGCGGCCAATGTGACGATCTGGCTTTGAGTCGATTCCATAACAAATGACGAAAACGGACGGATTTCTCAGGTTTTTACTACATATGAGCACTTTTCACATTCTCCCGTGCAACTGGGCTGCTAGTCCTCCTTTTATGCAGAATCTTAAGGTCCTAGCTCATGTCCAAGGCACCAAAGCCAGCTAAAAAGTCAATAATCGATACCTAAAACTTGAATTGGCCTACTTCTTTCTGGCTATTACATCAACTTAGAAGCTTCATCTGTGTTCTACTATGGTGCTTTTAGTGTCTCAGCATACCGCAGCACGCGACATAGCTTTGCAGACGATAAGTACAACCGTTTCAGAGAGAAGAGTGGCCAATGTGACGATCTGGCTTTAACTCGATTCGATAACAAATAACGAAACCGGACGGATTTCTCAGGTATTTACTACATATGAACACTTTTCACATTCTCCCGAGCAACGCGGCTGCTAGTCCTCCTTTCATGCAGAATGTTAAGGTCCTAGCTCATGTCCAAGGCACCAAAGCCAGCTAAAAAGTCAATAATCGATACCTAACTTCTTACTGGCTGTAACATCAACTTAGAAGCTTCATCTGTGTGCTACTACGGTGCTTTTAGTTTCTCCGCATACCGCAGCACGCGACACAGCTTTGCAGACGATAAGTACAACCGTTTCAGAGAGAAGAGCGGCCAATGTGACGATCTGGCTTTAAGTCAATTCGATAACAAATGACGAAAAAGGACGGATTTCTCAGGGTTTTACTACATATGAACACTTTTCACATTCTGCCGTGCAACTCGGCTGCTAGTCCTCCTTTCATGCAGAATCTTAAGGTCCTAGCTCATGTCCAAGGCACCAAAGCCAGCTAAAAGTTCAATATTCAATACCTAAAACTTGAACTGTACTACTTCTTACTGGCTATTACATCAACTTAGAAGCTTGATCTGTGTTCTACTATGGTGTTTTTAGTGTCTCCGCATACCGCAGCACGCGACATAGCTTTGCAGACGATAAATACAACCGTTTCAGAGAGAAGAGCGGCCAATGTGACGATCTGGCTTTAAGTCGATTCGATAACAAATGACGAAAACGGACGGATTTCTCAGGTTTTTACTACATATGAACACTTTTCACATTCTCCCGTGCAACTCGGCAGTTAGACCTCCTTTCATGCAGAATCTTAAGGTCCTAGCTCATGTCCAAGGCACCAAAGCCAGCTAAAAGGTCAATATTCATTACCTAAAACTTGAATTCTACTACTTCTTACTGGCTATTACATCATCTTAGGAGCTTCATCTGTGTTCTACTATGGTTCATTTAGTGTCTCCGAATACCGTAGTACGCGACATAGCTTTGCAGACGATAAGTACATGCGTTTCAGAGAGAAGAGCGGCCAATGTGAAGATCTGGCTTTAAGTCGATTCGATAACAAATGACGAAAACGGACGGATTTCTCAGGTTTTTACTACATATGAACACTTTTCACATTCTCCCGTGCAACTCGGCTGCTAGACCTCCTTTCATGCAGAATCTTAAGGTCCTAGCTCATGTCCAGGCACCAAAGCCAGCTAAAAGGTCAATATTCATTACCTAAAACTTGAATTCTACTACTTCTTACTGGCTATTACATCATTTTAGGAGCTTCATCTGTGTTCTACTATGGTTCATTTAGTGTCTCCGAATACCGTAGTACGCGACATAGCTTTGCAGACGATAAGTACAAGCGTTTCAGAGAGAAGAGCGGCCAATGTGAAGATCTGGCTTTAAGTCGATTCGATAACAAATGACGAAAACGGACGGATTTCTCAGGTTTTTACTGCATATGAACACTTTACACATTCTCCCGTGCAACTGGGCTGCTAGTCCTCCTTTTATGCAGAATCTTAAGGTCCTAGCTCATGTCCAAGGCACCAAAGCCAGCTAAAAAGTCAATAATCGATACCTAAAACTTGAATTGGCCTACTTCTTTCTGGCTATTACATCAACTTAGAAGCTTCATCTGTGTTCTACTATGGTGCTTTTAGTGTCTCAGCATACCGCAGCACGCGACATAGCTTTGCAGACGATAAGTACAACCGTTCCAGAGAGAAGAGCGGCCAATGTGACGATCTGGCTTTAACTCGATTCGATAACAAATGACGAAACCGGACGGATTTCTCAGGTATTTACTACATATGAACACTTTTCACATTCTCCCGAGCAACGCGGCTGCTAGTCCTCCTTTCATGCAGAATGTTAAGGTCCTAGCTCATGTCCAAGGCACCAAAGCCAGCTAAAAAGTCAATAATCGATACCTAACTACTTACTGGCTATTACATCAACTTAGAAGCTTCATCTGTGTTCTACTACGGTGCTTTTAGTTTCTCCGCATACCGCAGCACGCGACACAGCTTTGCAGACGATAAGTACAACCGTTTCAGAGAGAAGAGCGGCCAATGTGACGATCTGGCTTTAAGTCAATTCGATAACAAATGACGAAAACGGACGGATTTCTCAGGTTTTTACTACATATGAACACTTTTCACATTCTCCCGTGCAACTCGGCTGCTAGTCCTCCTTTCATGCAGAATCTTAAGGTCCTAGCTCATGTCCAAGGCACCAAAGCCAGCTAAAAGGTCAATATTCAATACCTAAAACTTGAACTGTACTACTTCTTACTGGCTATTACATCAACTTAGAAGCTTGATCTGTGTTCTACTATGGTGTTTTTAGTGTCTCCGCATACCGTAGTACGCGACATAGCTTTGCAGACGATAAGTACAAGCGTTTCAGAGAGAAGAGCGGCCAATGTGACGATCTGGCTTTAAGTCGATTCGATAACAAATGACGAAAACGGACGGATTTCTCAGGTTTTTACTGCATATGAACACTTTACACATTCTCCCGTGCAACTGGGCTGCTAGTCCTCCTTTTATGCAGAATCTTAAGGTCCTAGCTCATGTCCAAGGCACCAAAGCCAGCTAAAAAGTCAATAATCAGTACCTAAAACTTGAATTTTACTACTTCTTACTGGCTATTACATCAACTTGGAAGTATCATCTGTGTTCTACTATGGTGCTTTTAGTGTCTCCGCATACCGCAGCACGCGACATAGCTCTGCAGACGGTAAGTACAACCGTTTCAGAGAGATGAGCGGCCATCGTGACCATCTGGCTTTAAGTCGATTCGATAACAAATGACGAAAACGAACGGATTTCTCAGGTTTTTACTCTATATTAACACTTTTCACATTCTCCCGTGCAATTAGGCAGCTAGTCCTCCTTTCATGCAGAATCTTAAGGTCCTAGCTCATGTCCAAGGCACCAAAGCCAGCTAAAAAGTCAATAATCGATACCTAAAACTTGAATTGTACTAGTTCTTACTGGCTATTACATCAACTTACAAGCTTCATCTGTGTTCTATTATGATGATTTTCGTGTCTCCGCATACCGCAGCACGCGACATAGTTTTGCAGACGATCAGTACAACCGTTTCAGAGAGAAGAGCGGCCTATGTGACGATCTGGCTTTAAGTCGATTCGATAACAAATGACGAAAACGGACGGATTTCTCAGGTTTTTACTACATATGAACACTTTTCACATTCTCCCGTGCAACTCGGCTGCTAGTCCTCCTTTCATGCAGAATCTTAAGGTCCTTGCTCATGTCCAAGGCACCAAAGCCAGCTAAAAGATCAATATTCAATACCTAAATCTTGAATTGGACTACTTCTTACTGGTTATTGCATCAACTTAGTAGCTTCATCTGTGTTCTACTATGGTGATTTTAGAGTCTCCGCATACCGCAGCACGCGACATAGCTTTTCAGACGATAAGTACTAGCGTTTCAGAGAGAAGAGCGGCCAATGTGACGATCTGGCTTCAAGTCGATTCGATAACAAATGACGAAAACGGACGAATTTCTCAGGTTTTTACTACATATGAACACTTTTCACATTCTCCCGTGCAACTCGGCTGCTAGTCCTCCTTTCATGCAGAATCTTAAGGTCCTAGCTCAGGTCCAAGGCACCAAAGCCAGCTAAAAAGTCAATAATCGATACCTAAAACTTGAATTGTACTACTTCTTACTGGCTATTACATCAACTTAGAAGCTTCATCTGTGTTCTACTATGGTGCTTTTAGTGTCTCCGCATACCGCAGCACGCGACATAGCTTTGTAGACGATAAGTACAACCGTTTCAGAGAGAAGAGCGGCCAATGTGACGATCTGGCTTTAAGTCGATTCGATAACAAATGACGAAAACGGACGGATTTCTCAGGTATTTACTACATATGAACACTTTTCACATTCTCCCGTGCAACGCGGCTGCTAGTCCTCCTTTCATGTAGAATGTTAAGGTCCTAGCTCATGTCCAAGGCACCAAAGCCAGCTAAAAAGTCAATAATCGATACCTAACTTCTTACTGGCTATTACATCAACTTAGAAGCTTCATCTGTGTTCTACTACGGTGCTTTTAGTTTCTCCGCATACCGCAGCACGCGACACAGCTTTGCAGACGATAAGTACAACCGTTTCAGAGAGAAGAGCGGCCAATGTGACGATCTGGCTTTAAGTCAATTCGATAACAAATGACGAAAACGGACGGATTTCTCAGGTTTTTACTACATATGAACACTTATCACATTCTGCCGTGCAACTCGGCTGCTAGTCCTCCTTTCATGCAGAATCTTAAGGTCCTAGCTCATGTCCAAGGCACCAAAGCCAGCTAAAAGGTCAATATTCATTACCTAAAACTTGAATTCTACTACTTCTTACTGGCTATTACATCATCTTAGGAGCTTCATCTGTGTTCTACTATGGTTCATTTAGTGTCTCCGAATACCGTAGTACGCGACATAGCTTTGCAGACGATAAGTACAAGCGTTTCAGAGAGAAGAGCGGCCAATGTGACGATCTGGCTTTAAGTCGATTCGATAACAAATGACGAAAACGGACGAATTTCTCAGGTTTGTACTACATATGAACACTTTTCACATTCTCCCGTGCAACTCGGCTGCTAGTCCTCCTTTCATGCAGAATGTCACGGTCCTAGCTCATGTCCAAGGCACCAAAGCCAGTTAAAAAGTCAATAATCGATATCTAAAACTTGAATTGTACTACTTCTTACTGGCTATTACATCAACTTAGAAGCTTCTTCTGTGTTCTACTATGGTGCTTTTAGTGTCTCCGCATACCACAGCACGCGACAAATCTTTGCAGACGATAAGTACAACCTTTTCAGAGAGAAGAGCGGCCAATGTGACGATCTTGCTTTAAGTCGATTCGATAACAAATGACGAAAACGGACGGATTTCTCAGGTTTTTACTACATATGAACACTTTTCACATTCTCCCGTGCAACTGGGCTGCTAGTCCTCCTTTTATGCAGAATCTTAAGGTCATGGCTCATGTCCAAGGCACGAAAGCCAGCTAAAAAGTCAATAATCGATACCTAAATCTTGAATAGGACTACTTATTACTGTCTATTACATCAACTTAGAAGCTTCATCTGTGTTCTACTATGGCGCTTTTCCTGTTTCCGCCTACGGCAACACGCGACATAGCTTTGCAGACGATAAGCACAACCGTTTCAGAGAGAAGAGCGGATAATGTGAGGATCTGGCTTTATGTCGATTCGATAACAAATGACGAAAAAGGACGGATTTCTCAGGTTTTTACTACATATCAACACTTTTCACATTCTTCTGTGCAACTCGGCTGCTAGTCCTCCTTTCATGCAGAATCTTAAGGTCCTAGCTCATGTCCAAGGCACCAAAGCCAGCTAAAAGTTCCATATTCAATACCTAAAACTTGAATTGTACTACTTCTTACTGGCTATTACATCAACTTAGAAGCTTCATCTGTGTTCTACTATGGTGATTTTAGTGTCTCCGCATACCGCAGCACGCGACATAGCTTTGCAGACGATAAGTACAACCGTTTCAGAGAGAAGAGCGGCCAATGTGACGATCTGGCTTGAAGTCGATTCGATAACAAATGACGAAAACGGACGGATTTCTCAGGTTTTTACTACATATGAACACTTTTCACATTCTCCCGTGCAACTCGGCTGCTAGTCCTCCTTTCATGCAGAATCTTAAGGTCCTAGCTCATGTCCAAGGCACCAAAGCCAGCTAAAAAGTCAATAACCGATACCTAAAACTTGAAATGTACTACTTCTTACTGGCTATTACGTCATCTTAGGAGCTTCATCTGTGTTCTACTGTGGTGCTTTTAGTGTCTCCGAATACAGCAGTACGCGACATAGCTTTGCAGACGATAAGTACAACCGTTTCAGAGAGCAGAGCGGCCAATGTGACGAACTGGCTTTAAGTCGATTCGATAACAAATGACGAAGACAAACGGATTTCTCAGGTTTTTACTACATATGAACACTTTTCACATTCTCCCGTGCAACGCGGCTGCTAGTCCTCCATTCATGCAGAATCTTAAGGTCCTAGCTCATGTCCAAGGCACCAAAGCCAGCTAAAAGGTCAATATTCAATACCTAAAACTTGAATTGTACTACTTCTTACTGGCTATTACATCAACTTAGATGCTTGATCTGTGTTCTACTATGGTGCTTTTAGTGTCTCAGCATACCGCAGTACGCCACATAGCTTTGCAGACGATAAGTACAACCGTTTCAGAGAGAAGAGCGGCCAATGTGACGATCTGACTTTAAGTCGATTCAATAACAAATGACGAAAACGGACGGATGTCTCAGGTTTTTACTACATGTGAACACATTTCACATTCTCCCGTGCAACTGGGCAGCTAGTCCTCCTTTTATGCAGAATCTTAAAGTCCTAGCTCATGTCCAAGGCAAAAGCCAGCTAAAGAGTCAATAATCGATTCCTAAAACTTGAATTGTACTACTTCTTACTGGCTATTACATCAACTTAGATGCTTCATCTGTGTTCTACTATGGTGATTTTAGTGTCTCAGCATACCGCAGCACGCGACATAGCTTTGCAGAAGATAAGTACAACCGTTTCAGAGAGAAGAGCGGCCAATGTGACGATCTGGCTTTAAGCCGATTCAATAACCAATGACGAAAACGGACGGATGTCTCAGGTTTTTACTACATGTGAACACTTTTCACATTCTCCCGTGAGACTAGGCTGCTAGTCCTCCTTTTATGCAGAATCTTTAAGTCCTGGCTCATGTCCAAGACACCAAAGCCAGCTAAAAGGTCCATATTCAATACCTAAAACTTGAATTGTACTACTTCTTACTGGCTATTACATCAACTTAGAACCTTGATCTGTGTTCTACTATGGTGCTTTTAGTGTCTCAGCATACCGCAGCACGCGACATAGCTTTGCAGACGATAAGTACAACCGTTTCAGAGAGAAGAGCGGCCAATGTGACGATCTGGCTTTATGTCGATTCGATAACAAATGACGAAAACGGACGGATTTCTAAGGTTTTTACTACATATGAACACTTTTCACATTCTCCCGTGCAAATCGGCTGCTAGTCCTCCTTTCATGCAGAATCTTGAGGTCCTAGCTCATGTCCAAGGCACCAAAGCCAGCTAAAAAGTCAATAATCGATACCTAAAACATGAATTGTTCTACTTCTTACTGCCTATTGCATCAACTTAGAAGCTTCATCTGTGTTCTACTATGGTGATTTTAGTGTCACGGCATACCGCAGCACGCGACATAGCTTTGCAGACGATAAGTACAACCGTTTCAGAGAGAAGAGCGGCCAATGTGACGATCTGGCTTTAAGTCGATTCGATAACAAATGACGAAAACGGACAGATTTCTCAGGTTTTTACTACATATGAACACTTTTCACATTCTCCCATGCAACTCGGCTGCTAGTCCTCCTTTTATGCAGAATCTTAAAGTCCTAGCTCATGTCCAAGGCACCAAAGCCAGCTAAAAAGTCAATAATCGATACCTAAAACTTGAATTGTACTACTTCTTACTGGCTATTACATCAACTTAGAAGCTTCATCTGTGTTCTGTTATGGTGCTTTTCCTGTTTCCGCCTACGGCAACACGCGACATAGCTTTGCAGATGATAAGTACAACCGTTTCAGAGAGAAGAGCGGCCAATGTGACGATCTGGATTTAAGTCGATTCGATAACAAATGACGAAAACGGACGGATTTCTCAGGTTTTTACTACATATGAACACTTTTCAAATTCTCCCGTTCAACTCGGCTGCTAGTCGTCCTTTCATGCAGAATCTTAAGGTCCCAGCTCATGTCCAAGGTACCGAAGCCAGCTAAAAAGGCAATAATCGATACCTAAAACTTGAATTGTTCTACTTCTTACTGGCTATTGCATCAACTTAGAAGCTTCATCTGTGTTCTACTATGGTGCTTTTAGTGTCTCCGCATACCGCAGCACGCGACATAGCTTTGCAGACGATAAGTACAACCGTTTCAGAGAGAAGAGCGGCCAATGTGACGATCTGGCTTTAAGTCGATTCGATAACAAATGACGAAAACGGACGGATTTCTGAGGCTTTTACTACATATGAACTCTTTTCACATTCTCCCTTGCAACTCGGCTGCTAGTCCTCCTTTCATGCAGAATGTCAAGGTCCTAGCTCATGGCCAAGGCACCAAAGCCTGTTAAAAAGTCAATAATCTATACCTAAAACTTGAATTGTACTACTTCTTACTGGCTATTACATCAACTTAGAAGCTTCGTCTGTGTTCTACTATGGTGCTTTTAGTGTCTCAGCATACCGCAGTACGCGACATAGCTTTGCAGACGATAAGTACAACCGTTTCAGAGAGAAGAGCGGCCAATGTGACGATCTGGCTTTAAGTCGATTGGATAACAAATGACGAAAACGGACGGATTTCTCAGGTTTTTGCTACATATGAACACTTTTCACATTCTCCCGTGCAACTCGGCTGCTGGTCCTCCTATTATGCAGAATCTTAAAGTCCTAGCTCATGTCCAAGGCACCAAAGCCAGCTAAAAAGTCAATAATCGATACCTAAAACTTGAATTGGACAACTTCTTACTGGGTATTACATCAACTTAGAAGCTTCATCTGTGTTCTATTATGGTGCTTTTCCTGTTTCCGCCTACGGCAACACGCGACATAGCTTTGCAGACGATAAGTACAACCAGTTCAGAGAGAAGAGCGGCCAATGTGACGATCTGGCTTTAAGTCGATTCGATAACAAATGACGAAAACGGACGGATTTCTCAGGTTTTTACTACATATGAACACTTTTCACATTCTCCCGTGCAACTCGGCTGCTAGTCCTCCTTTCATGCAGAATCTTAAGGTCCTAGCTCATGTCCAAAGCACCAAAGCCAGCTAAAAAGTCAATAACCGATACCTAAAACTTGAATTGTACTTCTTCTTACTGGCTATTACATCATCTTAGTAGCTTCATCTGTGTTCTACTATGGTGCTTTTAGTGTCTCCGCAGTACGCGACATAGCTTTGCAGACGATAAGTACAACCGTTTCAGAGAGAAGAGCGGCCAATGTGACGATCAGGCTTTAAGTCGATTCGATAACAAATGACGAAAACGGACTGATTTCTCAGGTTTTAACTACATATGAAAACATTTCACATTCTCCCGTGCAACTCGGCTGCTAGTCCTCCTTTCATGCAGAATCTTAAGGTCCTAGCTCATGTCCAAGGAACCAAAGCCAGCTAAAAAGTCAATAATCAATACCTAAAACTTGAATTGTACTACTTCTTACTGGCTATTACATCAACTTAGAAGCTTCATCTGTGTTCTACCACGGTGCTTTTAGTTTCTCCGCATACCGCAGCACGCGACATAGTTTTGCGGACGATAAGTACAACCGTTTCAGAGAGAAGAGCGGCCAATGTGACGATCTTGCTTTAAGTCGATTCGATAACAAATGACGAAAAAGGACGGATTTCTCAGGTTATTACTACATATGAACACTTTTCACATTCTCCCGTGCAACTCGGCTGCTAGTCCTCCTTTTATGCAGAATCTTAAAGTCCTAGCTCATGTCCAAGGCACCAAAGCCAGCTAAAAAGTCAATAATCGATACCTAAAACTTGAATTGTACTACTTCTTACTGGCTATTACTTCAACTTAGAAGCTTCATCTGTGTTCTATTATGGTGCTTTTCCTGTTTCCGCCTACGGCAACACGCGACATAGCTTTGCAGATGATAAGTACAACCGTTTCAGAGAGAAGAGCGGCCAATGTGACGATCTGGATTTAAGTCGATTCGATAACAAATGACGAAAACGGACGGATTTCTCAGGTTTTTACTACATATGAACACTTTTCAAATTCTCCCGTTCAACTCGGCTGCTAGTCGTCCTTTCATGCAGAATCTTAAGGTCCCAGCTCATGTCCAAGGTACCGAAGCCAGCTAAAAAGGCAATAATCGATACCTAAAACTTGAATTGTTCTACTTCTTACTGGCTATTGCATCAACTTAGAAGCTTCATCTGTGTTCTACTATGGTGCTTTTAGTGTCTCCGCATACCGCAGCACGCGACATAGCTTTGCAGACGATAAGTACAACCGTTTCAGAGAGAAGAGCGGCCAATGTGACGATCTGGCTTTAAGTCGATTCGATAACAAATGACGAAAACGGACGGATTTCTGAGGCTTTTACTACATATGAACTCTTTTCACATTCTCCCTTGCAACTCGGCTGCTAGTCCTCCTTTCATGGAGAATGTCAAGGTCCTAGCTCATGGCCAAGGCACCAAAGCCTGTTAAAAAGTCAATAATCTATACCTAAAACTTGAATTGTACTACTTCTTACTGGCTATTACATCAACTTAGAAGCTTCGTCTGTGTTCTACTATGGTGCTTTTAGTGTCTCAGCATACCGCAGTACGCGACATAGCTTTGCAGACGATAAGTACAACCGTTTCAGAGAGAAGAGCGGCCAATGTGACGATCTGGCTTTAAGTCGATTGGATAACAAATGACGAAAACGGACGGATTTCTCAGGTTTTTGCTACATATGAACACTTTTCACATTCTCCCGTGCAACTCGGCTGCTGGTCCTCCTATTATGCAGAATCTTAAAGTCCTAGCTCATGTCCAAGGCACCAAAGCCAGCTAAAAAGTCAATAATCGATACCTAAAACTTGAATTGGACAACTTCTTACTGGCTATTACATCAACTTAGAAGCTTCATCTGTGTTCTACCATGGTGCTTTTAGTGTCTCCGCACACCGCAGCACGCGACATAGCTTTGCAGACGATAAGTACAACCGTTTCAGAGAAAAGAGGGGCCAATGTGACGATCTGGCTTTAAGTCGATTGGATAACAAATGACGAAAACGGACGGATTTCTCAGGTTTTTGCTACATATGAACACTTTTCACATTCTCCCGTGCAACTCGGCTGCTGGTCCTCCTATTATGCAGAATCTTAAAGTCCTAGTTCATGTCCAAGGCACCAAAGCCAGCTAAAAAGTCAATAATCGATACCTAAAACTTGAATTGGACAACTTCTTACTGGGTATTACATCAACTTAGAAGCTTCATCTGTGTTCTATTATGGTGCTTTTCCTGTTTCCGCCTACGGCAACACGCGACATAGCTTTGCAGACGATAAGTACAACCGGTTCAGAGAGAAGAGCGGCCAATGTGACGATCTGGCTTTAAGTCGATTCGGTAACAAATGACGAAAACGGACGGATTTCTCAGGTTTTTACTACATATGAACACTTTTCACATTCTCCCGTGCAACTCGGCTGCTAGTCCTCCTTTCATGCAGAATCTTAAGGTCCTAGCTCATGTCCAAAGCACCAAAGCCAGCTAAAAAGTCAATAACCGATACCTAAAACTTGAATTGTACTTCTTCTTACTGGCTATTACATCATCTTAGTAGCTTCATCTGTGTTCTACTATGGTGCTTTTAGTGTCTCCGAATACCGCAGTACGCGACATAGCTTTGCAGACGATAAGTACAACCGTTTCAGAGAGAAGAGCGGCCAACGTGACGATCTGGCTTTAAGTCGGTTCGATAACAAATGACGAAAACGGACGGATTTCTCAGGTTTTTTCTACATATGAACACTTTTCACATTCTGACGTGCAACTCGGCTGCTAGTAGTCCTTTCATGCAGAATCTTAAGGTCCTAGCTCATGTCCAAGGTACCGAAGCCAGCTAAAAAGTCAATAATCGATACCAAAAACTTGAATTGTTCTACTTCTTACTGGCTATTGCATCAACTTATAAGCTTCATCTGTGTTCTACTATGGTGATTTTAGTGTCTCCGCATACCGTAGCACGCGACATAGCTTTGCAGACGATAAGTACAACCGTTTCAGAGAGAAGAGCGGCCAATGAGATGATCTGGCTTTAAGTCGATTCGATAACAAATGACGAAAACGGACGGATTTCTCATGTTTTTACTACATATGAACACTTTTCACATTCTCCCGTGCAACTCGGCTGCTAGTCCTCCTTTCATGCAGAATGTCAAGGTCCTAGCTCATGGCCAAGGCACCAAAGCCAGTTAAAAAGTCAATAATCGATACCTAATACTTGAATTGTACTACTTCTTACTGGCTATTACATCAACTTAGAAGCTTCGTCTGTGTTCTACTATGGTGCTTTTCCTGTTTCCGCCTACGGCAACACGTGACATAGCTTTGCAGACGATAAGTACAACCGTTTCAGAGAGAAGAGCGGCCAATGTGACGATCTGGCTTTAAGTCGATTCGATAACAAATGACGAAAACGGACTGATTTCTCAGGTTTTTACTACATATGAAAACATTTCACATTCTCCCGTGCAACTCGGCTGCTAGTCCTCCTTTCATGCAGAATCTTAAGGTCCTAGCTCATGTCCAAGGAACCAAAGCCAGCTAAAAAGTCAATAATCAATACCTAAAACTTGAATTGTACTACTTCTTACTGGCTATTACATCAACTTAGAAGCTTCATCTGTGTTCTACCACGGTGCTTTTAGTTTCTCCGCATACCGCAGCACGCGACATAGTTTTGCGGACGATAAGTACAACCGTTTCAGAGAGAAGAGCGGCCAATGTGACGATCTTGCTTTAAGTCGATTCGATAACAAATGACGAAAAAGGACGGATTTCTCAGGTTATTACTACATATGAACACTTTTCACATTCTCCCATGCAACTCGGCTGCTAGTCCTCCTTTTATGCAGAATCTTAAAGTCCTAGCTCATGTCCAAGGCACCAAAGCCAGCTAAAAAGTCAATAATCGATACCTAAAACTTGAATTGTACTACTTCTTACTGGCTATTGCATCAACTTAGAAGCTTCATCTGTGTTCTACTATGGTGCTTTTAGTGTCTCCGCATACCGCAGCACGCGACATAGCTTTGCATACGATAAGTACAACCGTTTCAGAGAGAAGAGCGGCCAATGTGACGATCTGGCTTTAAGTCGATTCGATAACAAATGACGAAAACGGACGGATTTCTGAGGCTTTTACTACATATGAACTCTTTTCACATTCTGCCTTGCAACTCGGCTGCTAGTCCTCCTTTCATGCAGAATGTCAAGGTCCTAGCTCATGGCCAAGGCACCAAAGCCTGTTAAAAAGTCAATAATCTATACCTAAAACTTGAATTGTACTACTTCTTACTGGCTATTACATCAACTTAGAAGCTTCGTCTGTGTTCTACTATGGTGCTTTTAGTGTCTCAGCATACCGCAGTACGCGACATAGCTTTGCAGACGATAAGTACAACCGTTTCAGAGAGAAGAGCGGCCAATGTGACGATCTGGCTTTAAGTCGATTGGATAACAAATGACGAAAACGGACGGATTTCTCAGGTTTTTGCTACATATGAACACTTTTCACATTCTCCCGTGCAACTCGGCTGCTGGTCCTCCTATTATGCAGAATCTTAAAGTCCTAGCTCATGTCCAAGGCACCAAAGCCAGCTAAAAAGTCAATAATCGATACCTAAAACTTGAAATGGACAACTTCTTACTGGGTATTACATCAACTTAGAAGCTTCATCTGTGTTCTATTATGGTGCTTTTCCTGTTTCCGCCTACGGCAATACGCGACATAGCTTTGCAGACGATAAGTACAACCAGTTCAGAGAGAAGAGCGGCCAATGTGACGATCTGGCTTTAAGTCGATTCGATAACAAATGACGAAAACGGACGGATTTCTCAGGTTTTTACTACATATGAACACTTTTCACATTCTCCCGTGCAACTCGGCTGCTAGTCCTCCTTTCATGCAGAATCTTAAGGTCCTAGCTCATGTCCAAAGCACCAAAGCCAGCTAAAAAGTCAATAACCGATACCTAAAACTTGAATTGTACTTCTTCTTACTGGCTATTACATCATCTTAGTAGCTTCATCTGTGTTCTACTATGGTGCTTTTAGTGTCTCCGCAGTACGCGACATAGCTTTGCAGACGATAAGTACAACCGTTTCAGAGAGAAGAGCGGCCAATGTGACGATCTGGCTTTAAGTCGATTCGATAACAAATGACGAAAACGGACTGATTTCTCAGGTTTTTACTACATATGAAAACATTTCACATTCTCCCGTGCAACTCGGCTGCTAGTCCTCCTTTCATGCAGAATCTTAAGGTCCTAGCTCATGTCCAAGGAACCAAAGCCAGCTAAAAAGTCAATAATCAATACCTAAAACTTGAATTGTACTACTTCTTACTGGCTATTACATCAACTTAGAAGCTTCATCTGTGTTCTATTATGGTGCTTTTCCTGTTTCCGCCTACGGCAACACGCGACATAGCTTTGCAGATGATAAGTACAACCGTTTCAGAGAGAAGAGCGGCCAATGTGACGATCTGGATTTAAGTCGATTCGATAACAAATGACGAAAACGGACGGATTTCTCAGGTTTTTACTACATATGAACACTTTTCAAATTCTCCCGTTCAACTCGGCTGCTAGTCGTCCTTTCATGCAGAATCTTAAGGTCCCAGCTCATGTCCAAGGTACCGAAGCCAGCTAAAAAGGCAATAATCGATACCTAAAACTTGAATTGTTCTACTTCTTACTGGCTATTGCATCAACTTAGAAGCTTCATCTGTGTTCTACTATGGTGCTTTTAGTGTCTCCGCATACCGCAGCACGCGACATAGCTTTGCAGACGATAAGTACAACCGTTTCAGAGAGAAGAGCGGCCAATGTGACGATCTGGCTTTAAGTCGATTCGATAACAAATGACGAAAACGGACGGATTTCTGAGGCTTTTACTACATATGAACTCTTTTCACATTCTCCCTTGCAACTCGGCTGCTAGTCCTCCTTTCATGGAGAATGTCAAGGTCCTAGCTCATGGCCAAGGCACCAAAGCCTGTTAAAAAGTCAATAATCTATACCTAAAACTTGAATTGTACTACTTCTTACTGGCTATTACATCAACTTAGAAGCTTCGTCTGTGTTCTACTATGGTGCTTTTAGTGTCTCAGCATGCCGCAGTACGCGACATAGCTTTGCAGACGATAAGTACAACCGTTTCAGAGAGAAGAGCGGCCAATGTGACGATCTGGCTTTAAGTCGATTGGATAACAAATGACGAAAACGGACGGATTTCTCAGGTTTTTGCTACATATGAACACTTTTCACATTCTCCCGTGCAACTCGGCTGCTGGTCCTCCTATTATGCAGAATCTTAAAGTCCTAGCTCATGTCCAAGGCACCAAAGCCAGCTAAAAAGTCAATAATCGATACCTAAAACTTGAATTGGACAACTTCTTACTGGGTATTACATCAACTTAGAAGCTTCATCTGTGTTCTATTATGGTGCTTTTCCTGTTTCCGCCTACGGCAACACGCGACATAGCTTTGCAGACGATAAGTACAACCAGTTCAGAGAGAAGAGCGGCCAATGTGACGATCTGGCTTTAAGTCGATTCGATAACAAATGACGAAAACGGACGGATTTCTCAGGTTTTTACTACATATGAACACTTTTCACATTCTCCCGTGCAACTCGGCTGCTAGTCCTCCTTTCATGCAGAATCTTAAGGTCCTAGCTCATGTCCAAAGAACCAAAGCCAGCTAAAAAGTCAATAACCGATACCTAAAACTTGAATTGTACTTCTTCTTACTGGCTATTACATCATCTTAGTAGCTTCATCTGTGTTCTACTATGGTGCTTTTAGTGTCTCCGCAGTACGCGACATAGCTTTGCAGACGATAAGTACAACCGTTTCAGAGAGAAGAGCGGCCAATGTGACGATCTGGCTTTAAGTCGATTCGATAACAAATGACGAAAAAGGACGGATTTCTCAGGTTTTTACTACTTATGAACACTTTTCACATTCTCCCGTGCAACTCGGCTGCTAGTCCTCCTTTCATGAAGAATGTTAAGGTCCTAGCTCATGTCCAATGCACCAAAGCCAGCTAAAAAGTCAATAATTGATACCTAAAACTTGAATTGTACTACTTCTTACTGGATATTACATCAACTTAGAAGCTTCATCTGTGTTCTACTGTGGTGATTTTAGTGTCTCCGCATACCGCAGCACGTGACATAGCTTTGCAGACGATAAGTACAACCGTTTCAGAAAGAAGAGCGGCCAATGTGACGATCTGGCTTTAAGTCGATTCGATAACAAATGACGAAAACGGACGGATTTCTGAGGTTTTTACTACATATGAACACTTTTCACATTCTCCCGTGCAACTCGGCTGCTAGTCCTCCTTTCATGAAGAATGTTAAGGTCCTATCTCATGTCCAAGGGTCCATAGCCAGCTAAAAAGTCAATAATAGATACCTTAAACTTGAATTGTACTACTTCTTACTGGGTATTACATCAACTTAGAAGCTTCATCTGTGTTCTACTATGGTGCTTTTAGTGTCTCCGCATACCGCAGCACGCGACATAGTTTTGCAGACGATAAGTACAACCGTTTCAGAGAGAAGAGCGGCCAATGTGACGATCTGGCTTTAAGTCGATTCGCTAACAAATGACGAAAAAGGACGGATTTCTAAGTTTATTACTACATATGAACACTTTTCACATTCTCCCGTGCAACTCGGCTGCTAGTCCTCCTTTCATGCAGAATCTTAAGGTCCTAGCTCATGTCCAAGGCACCAAAGCCAGCTAAAAAGTCAATAATCGATACTTAAAACTTGAATTGTACTACTTCTTACTGGCTATTACATTAACTTAGAAGCTTCATCTGTGTTCTACTATGGTGCTTTTAGTGTCTCCGCATACCGCAGCACGCGACATAGCTTAGTAGACGGTAAGTACAACCGTTTCAGAGAGAAGAGCGGCCAATGTGACGATCTGGCTTTATGTCGATTCAATAACAAATGACGAAAACGGACGGATTTCTCAGGTTTTTACTACATATGAACACATTTCACATTCTCCCGCGCAACTCGGCTGCTAGTCCTCCTTTCATGCAGAATCTTAAAGTCCTAGCTCATGTCCAAGGCACCAAAGCCAGCTAAAAAGTCAATAATCGATACCTAAAACTTGAATTGTACTACTTCTTACTGGATATTACATCAACTTAGAAGCTTCATCTGTGTTCTACTGTGGTGATTTTAGTGTCTCCGCATACCGCAGCACGTGACATAGCTTTGCAGACGATAAGTACAACCGTTTCAGAGAGAAGAGCGGCCAATGTGACGATCTGGCTTTAAGTCGATTCGATAACAAATGACGAAAACGGACGGATTTCTGAGGTTTTTACTACATATGAACACTTTTCACATTCTCCCGTGCAACTCGGCTGCTAGTCCTCCTTTCATGAAGAATGTTAAGGTCCTATCTCATGTCCAAGGGTCCATAGCCAGCTAAAAAGTCAATAATAGATACCTTAAACTTGAATTGTACTACTTCTTACTGGGTATTACATCAACTTAGAAGCTTCATCTGTGTTCTACTATGGTGCTTTTTGTGTCTCCGCATACCGCAGCACGCGACATAGTTTTGCAGACGATAAGTACAACCGTTTCAGAGAGAAGAGCGGCCAATGTGACGATCTGGCTTTAAGTCGATTCGCTAACAAATGACGAAAAAGGACGGATTTCTAAGTTTATTACTACATATGAACACTTTTCACATTCTCCCGTGCAACTCGGCTGCTAGTCCTCCTTTCATGCATAATCTTAAGGTCCTAGCTCATGTCCAAGGCACCAAAGCCAGCTAAAAAGTCAATAATCGATACTTAAAACTTGAATTGTACTACTTCTTACTGGCTATTACATTAACTTAGAAGCTTCATCTGTGTTCTACTATGGTGCTTTTAGTGTCTCCGCATACCGCAGCACGCGACATAGCTTAGTAGACGGTAAGTACAACCGTTTCAGAGAGAAGAGCGGCCAATGTGACGATCTGGCTTTATGTCGATTCGATAACAAATGACGAAAACGGACGGATTTCTCAGGTTTTTACTACATATGAACACATTTCACATTCTCCCGCGCAACTCGGCTGCTAGTCCTCCTTTCATGCAGAATCTTAAAGTCCTAGCTCATGTCCAAGGCACCAAAGCCAGCTAAAAAGTCAATAATCGATTCCTAAAACTTGAATTGTACTACTTCTTACTGGCTATTACATCAACTTAGATGCTTCATCTGTGTTCTACTATGGTGATTTTAGTGTCTCCACATACCGCAGCACGTGACATAGCTTTGCAGACGATATTTACAAACGTTTCAGAGAGAAGAGCGGCCAATGTGACCATCTGGCTTTAAGTAGATTCGATAACAAATGACGAAAACGGACGGATTTCTCAGGTTTTTACTACATATGAACACTTTTCACATTCTGACGTGCAACTCGGCTGCTAGTCCTCCTTTCATGCAGAATCTTAAGGTCCTAGCTCATGTCCAAGGTACCGAAGCCAGCTAAAAAGACAATAATCGATACCTAAAACTTGAATTGTTCTACTTCTTACTGGCTATTGCATCAACTTAGAAGCTTCATCTGTGTTCTACTATGGTGATTTTAGTGTCTCCACATACCGCAGCACGCGACATAGCTTTGCAGACGATAAGTACAACCGTTTCAGAGAGAAGATCGGCCAATGTGACGATCTGGCTTTAAGTCGATTCGATAACAAATGACGAAAACGGACGGATTTCTCAGGTTTTTACTACATATGAACACTTTTCACATTCTCCCGTGCAACTCGGCTGCTAGTCCTCCTTTCATGCAGAATGTCAAGGTCCTAGCTCATGGCCAAGGCACCAAAGCCAGTTAAAAAGTCAATAATCGATACCTAAAACTTGAATTGTACTACTTCTTACTGGATATTACATCAACTTAGAAGCTTCGTCTGTGTTCTACTATGGTGCTTTTAGTGTCTCAGCATACCGCAGTACGCGACATAGCTTTGCAGACGATAAGTACAACCGTTTCAGAGAGAAGAGCGGCCAATGTGACGATCTGGCTTTAAGTCGATTGGATAACAAATGACGAAAACGGACGGATTTCTCAGGTTTTTACTACATATGAACACTTTGCACATTCTCCCGTGCAACTCGGCTGCTAGTCCTCCTTTCATGCAGAATCTTAAGTTCCTAGCTCATGTCCAAGGCACCAAAGACAGCTAAAAAGACAATAACCGATACCTAAAACTTGAATTGGACTACTTCTTACTGGCTATTACATCAACTTAGAAGCTTCGTCTGTGTTCTACTATGGTGCTTTTCCTGTTTCCGCCTACGGCAACACGCGACATAGCTTTGCAGACGATAAGCACAACCGTTTCAGAGAGAAGAGCGGCCAATGTGACGATCTGGCTTTAAGTCGATTCGATAACAAATGACGAAAAAGGACGGATTTCTCAGGTTATTACTACATATGAACACTTTTCACATTCTCCCGTGCAACTCGGCTGCTAGTCCTCCTTTCATGCAGAATCTTAAGGTCCTAGATCATGTCCAAGGCACCTAAGCCAGCTAAAAGGTCCATATTCAATACCTAAAACTTGAATTGTACTACTTCTTACTGGCTATTACATCAACTTAGATGCTTGATCTGTGTTCTACTATGGTGCTTTTAGTGTCTCAGCATACCGCAGCACGCGACCTAGCTTTGCAGACGATAAGTACAACCGTTTCAGAGAGAAGAGCGGCCAATGTGACGATCTGGCTTTAAGTCAATTCGATAACAAATGACGAAAACGGACGGATTTCTCAAGTTTTTACTACATATGAACACTTTTCACATTCTCCCGTGCAACTGGGCTGCTAGTCCTCCTTTCATGCAGAATCTTAAAGTCCTAGCTCATGTCCAAGGCACGAAAGCCAGCTAAAAAGTCAATAATCGATTCCTAAATCTTGAATTGGACTACGTCTTACTGGCTATTACATCAACTTAGAAGCTTCATCTGTGTTCTACTATGGTGCTTTTCCTGTTTCCGCCTACGGCAACACGCGACATAGCTTTGCAGACGATAAGCACAACTATTTCAGAGAGAAGAGCGGCCAATGTGACGATCTGGCTTTAAGTCGATTCGATAACAAATGACGAAAAAGGACGGATTTCTCAGGTTATTACTACATATGAACACTTTTCACATTCTCCCGTGCAACTCGGCTGCTAGTCCTTATTTCATGCAGAATCTTAAGGTCCTAGCTCATGTCCAAGGCACCAAAGCCAGCTAAAAGGTCCATATTCAATACCTAAAACTTGAATTGTACTATTTCTTACTGGCTATTACATCAACTTAGAAGCTTGATCTGTGTTCTACTATGGTGCTTTTAGTGTCTCAGCATGCCGCAGCACGCGACATAGCTTTGCAGACGATAAGTACAACCGTTTCAGAGAGAAGAGCGGCCAACGTGACGATCTGGCTTTAAGTCGGTTCGATAACAAATGACGAAAACGGACGGATTTCTCAGGTTTTTTCTACATATGAACACTTTTCACATTCTGACGTGCAACTCGGCTGCTAGTCCTCCTTTCATGCAGAATCTTAAGGTCCTAGCTCATGTCCAAGGTACCGAAGCCAGCTAAAAAGTCAATAATCGATTCCAAAAACTTGAATTGTTCTACTTCTTACTGGCTATTGCATCAACTTAGAAGCTTCATCTGTGTTCTACTATGGTAATTTTAGTGTCTCCGCATACCGCAGCACGCGACATAGCTTTGCAGACGATAAGTACAACCGTTTCAGAGAGAAGAGCGGCCAATGAGACGATCTGGCTTTAAGTCGATTCGATAACAAATGACGAAAACGGACGGATTTCTCATGTTTTTACTACATATGAACACTTTTCACATTCTCCCGTGCAACTCGGCTGCTAGTCCTCCTTTCATGCAGAATGTCAAGGTCCTAGCTCATGGCCAAGGCACCAAAGCCAGTTAAAAAGTCAATAATCGATACCTAATACTTGAATTGTACTACTTCTTACTGGCTATTACATCAACTTAGAAGCTTCGTCTGTGTTCTACTATGGTGCTTTTCCTGTTTCCGCCTACGGCAACACGTGACATAGCTTTGCAGACGATAAGTACAACCGTTTCAGAGAGAAGAGCGGCCAATGTGACGATCTTGCTTTAAGTCGATTCGATAACAAATGACGAAAACGGACTGATTTCTCAGGTTTTTACTACATATGAAAACTTTTCACATTCTCCCGTGCAACTCGGCTGCTAGTCCTCCTTTCATGCAGAATCTTAAGGTCCTAGCTCATGTCCAAGGAACCAAAGCCAGCTAAAAAGTCAATAATCGGTACCTAAAACTTGAATTGTTCTACTTCTTACTGGCTATTGCATCAACTTAGAAGCTTCATCTGTGTTCTACTATGGTGCTATTAGTGTCTCCGCATACCGCAGCACGCGACATAGCTTTGCAGACGATAAGTACAACCGTTTCAGGGAGAAGAGCGGCCAATGTGACGATCTGGCTTTAAGTCGATTCGATAACATATGTCGAAAACGGACGGATTTCTGAGGTTTTTACTACATATGAACTCTTTTCACATTCTCCCGTGCAACTCGGCTGCTAGTCCTCCTTTCATGCAGAATGTCAAGGTCCTAGCTCATGTCCAAGGCACCAAAGCCAGCTAAAAAGTCAATAATCGATACCTAAAACTTGAATTGGACTACTTCTTACTGGGTATTACATCAACTTAGAAGCTTCGTCTGTGTTCTATTATGGTGCTTTTCCTGTTTCCGCCTACGGCAACACGCGACATAGCTTTGCAGGCGATAAGTACAACCGGTTCAGAGAGAAGAGCGGCCAATGTGACGATCTGGCTTTAAGTCGATTCGATAACAAATGACGAAAACGGACGGATTTCTCAGGTTTTTACTACATATGAACACTTTTCACATTCTCCCGTGCAACTCGGCTGCTAGTCCTCCTTTCATGCAGAATCTTAAGGTCCTAGCTCATGTCCAAAGCACCAAAGCCAGCTAAAAAACCAAAAACCGATACCTAAAACTTGAATTGTACTTCTTCTTACTGGCTATTACATCATCTTAGTAGCTTCATCTGTGTTCTACTATGGTGCTTTTAGTGTCTCCGAATATCGCAGTACGCGACATAGCTTTGCAGACGATAAGTACAACCGTTTCAGAGAGAAGAGCGGCCAATGTGACGATCTGGCTTTAAGTCGATTCGATAACAAATGACGAAAAAGGACGGATTTCTCAGGTTTTTACTACTTATGAACACTTTTCACATTCTCCCGTGCAACTCGGCTGCTAGTCCTCCTTTCATGAAGAATGTTAAGATCCTAGCTCATGTCCAATGCACCAAAGCCAGCTAAAAAGTCAATAATCGATACCTAAAACTTGAATTGTACTACTTCTTACTGGATATTACATCAACTTAGAAGCTTCATCTGTGTTCTACTGTGGTGATTTTAGTGTCTCCGCATACCGCAGCACGTGACATAGCTTTGCAGACGATAAGTACAACCGTTTCAGAGAGAAGAGCGGCCAATGTGACGATCTGGCTTTAAGTCGATTCGATAACAAATGACGAAAACGGACGGATTTCTGAGGTTTTTACTACATATGAACACTTTTCACATTCTCCCGTGCAACTCGGCTGCTAGTCCTCCTTTCATGAAGAATGTTAAGGTCCTAGCTCAAGTCCAAGGGTCCAAAGCCAGCTAAAAAGTCAATAATCGATACCTTAAACTTGAATTGTACTACTTCTTACTGGGTATTACATCAACTTAGAAGCTTCATCTGTGTTCTACTATGGTGCTTTTAGTGTCTCCGAATACCGCAGTACGCGACATAGCTTTGCAGACGATAAGTACAACCGTTTCAGAGAGAAGAGCGGCCAATGTGACGATCTGGCTTTAAGTCGATTCGATAACAAATGACGAAAACGGACGTATTTCTCAGGTTTTTACTACATTTGAACAGTTTTCACATTCTCCCGTGCAACTCGGCTGCTAGTACTCCTTTCATGCAGCATATTAAGGTCCTAGCTCATGTCCAAGGCACCAAAGCCAGCTAAAAAGTCAATAATCGATACCTAAAACTTGAATTGTACTACTTCTTACTGGATATTACATCAACTTAGAAGCTTCATCTGTGTTCTACTGTGGTGATTTTAGTGTCTCCGCATACCGCAGCACGTGACATAGCTTTGCAGACGATAAGTACAACCGTTTCAGAGAGAAGAGCGGCCAATGTGACGATCTGGCTTTAAGTCGATTCGATAACAAATGACGAAAAAGGACGGATTTCTCAGGTTATTACTACATATGAACACTTTTCACATTCTCCCGTGCAACTCGGCTGCTAGTCCTCCTTTCATGCAGAATCTTAAGGTCCTAGATCATGTCCAAGGCACCTAAGCCAGCTAAAAGGTCCATATTCAATACCTAAAACTTGAATTGTACTACTTCTTACTGGCTATTACATCAACTTAGATGCTTGATCTGTGTTCTACTATGGTGCTTTTAGTGTCTCAGCATACCGCAGCACGCGACCTAGCTTTGCAGACGATAAGTACAACCGTTTCAGAGAGAAGAGCGGCCAATGTGACGATCTGGCTTTAAGTCAATTCGATAACAAATGACGAAAACGGACGGATTTCTCAAGTTTTTACTACATATGAACACTTTTCACATTCTCCCGTGCAACTGGGCTGCTAGTCCTCCTTTCATGCAGAATCTTAAAGTCCTAGCTCATGTCCAAGGCACGAAAGCCAGCTAAAAAGTCAATAATCGATTCCTAAATCTTGAATTGGACTACGTCTTACTGGCTATTACATCAACTTAGAAGCTTCATCTGTGTTCTACTATGGTGCTTTTCCTGTTTCCGCCTACGGCAACACGCGACATAGCTTTGCAGACGATAAGCACAACTATTTCAGAGAGAAGAGCGGCCAATGTGACGATCTGGCTTTAAGTCGATTCGATAACAAATGACGAAAAAGGACGGATTTCTCAGGTTATTACTACATATGAACACTTTTCACATTCTCCCGTGCAACTCGGCTGCTAGTCCTTATTTCATGCAGAATCTTAAGGTCCTAGCTCATGTCCAAGGCACCAAAGCCAGCTAAAAGGTCCATATTCAATACCTAAAACTTGAATTGTACTATTTCTTACTGGCTATTACATCAACTTAGAAGCTTGATCTGTGTTCTACTATGGTGCTTTTAGTGTCTCAGCATGCCGCAGCACGCGACATAGCTTTGCAGACGATAAGTACAACCGTTTCAGAGAGAAGAGCGGCCAACGTGACGATCTGGCTTTAAGTCGGTTCGATAACAAATGACGAAAACGGACGGATTTCTCAGGTTTTTTCTACATATGAACACTTTTCACATTCTGACGTGCAACTCGGCTGCTAGTCCTCCTTTCATGCAGAATCTTAAGGTCCTAGCTCATGTCCAAGGTACCGAAGCCAGCTAAAAAGTCAATAATCGATTCCAAAAACTTGAATTGTTCTACTTCTTACTGGCTATTGCATCAACTTAGAAGCTTCATCTGTGTTCTACTATGGTAATTTTAGTGTCTCCGCATACCGCAGCACGCGACATAGCTTTGCAGACGATAAGTACAACCGTTTCAGAGAGAAGAGCGGCCAATGAGACGATCTGGCTTTAAGTCGATTCGATAACAAATGACGAAAACGGACGGATTTCTCATGTTTTTACTACATATGAACACTTTTCACATTCTCCCGTGCAACTCGGCTGCTAGTCCTCCTTTCATGCAGAATGTCAAGGTCCTAGCTCATGGCCAAGGCACCAAAGCCAGTTAAAAAGTCAATAATCGATACCTAATACTTGAATTGTACTACTTCTTACTGGCTATTACATCAACTTAGAAGCTTCGTCTGTGTTCTACTATGGTGCTTTTCCTGTTTCCGCCTACGGCAACACGTGACATAGCTTTGCAGACGATAAGTACAACCGTTTCAGAGAGAAGAGCGGCCAATGTGACGATCTTGCTTTAAGTCGATTCGATAACAAATGACGAAAACGGACTGATTTCTCAGGTTTTTACTACATATGAAAACTTTTCACATTCTCCCGTGCAACTCGGCTGCTAGTCCTCCTTTCATGCAGAATCTTAAGGTCCTAGCTCATGTCCAAGGAACCAAAGCCAGCTAAAAAGTCAATAATCGGTACCTAAAACTTGAATTGTTCTACTTCTTACTGGCTATTGCATCAACTTAGAAGCTTCATCTGTGTTCTACTATGGTGCTATTAGTGTCTCCGCATACCGCAGCACGCGACATAGCTTTGCAGACGATAAGTACAACCGTTTCAGGGAGAAGAGCGGCCAATGTGACGATCTGGCTTTAAGTCGATTCGATAACATATGTCGAAAACGGACGGATTTCTGAGGTTTTTACTACATATGAACTCTTTTCACATTCTCCCGTGCAACTCGGCTGCTAGTCCTCCTTTCATGCAGAATGTCAAGGTCCTAGCTCATGTCCAAGGCACCAAAGCCAGCTAAAAAGTCAATAATCGATACCTAAAACTTGAATTGGACTACTTCTTACTGGGTATTACATCAACTTAGAAGCTTCGTCTGTGTTCTATTATGGTGCTTTTCCTGTTTCCGCCTACGGCAACACGCGACATAGCTTTGCAGGCGATAAGTACAACCGGTTCAGAGAGAAGAGCGGCCAATGTGACGATCTGGCTTTAAGTCGATTCGATAACAAATGACGAAAACGGACGGATTTCTCAGGTTTTTACTACATATGAACACTTTTCACATTCTCCCGTGCAACTCGGCTGCTAGTCCTCCTTTCATGCAGAATCTTAAGGTCCTAGCTCATGTCCAAAGCACCAAAGCCAGCTAAAAAACCAAAAACCGATACCTAAAACTTGAATTGTACTTCTTCTTACTGGCTATTACATCATCTTAGTAGCTTCATCTGTGTTCTACTATGGTGCTTTTAGTGTCTCCGAATATCGCAGTACGCGACATAGCTTTGCAGACGATAAGTACAACCGTTTCAGAGAGAAGAGCGGCCAATGTGACGATCTGGCTTTAAGTCGATTCGATAACAAATGACGAAAAAGGACGGATTTCTCAGGTTTTTACTACTTATGAACACTTTTCACATTCTCCCGTGCAACTCGGCTGCTAGTCCTCCTTTCATGAAGAATGTTAAGATCCTAGCTCATGTCCAATGCACCAAAGCCAGCTAAAAAGTCAATAATCGATACCTAAAACTTGAATTGTACTACTTCTTACTGGATATTACATCAACTTAGAAGCTTCATCTGTGTTCTACTGTGGTGATTTTAGTGTCTCCGCATACCGCAGCACGTGACATAGCTTTGCAGACGATAAGTACAACCGTTTCAGAGAGAAGAGCGGCCAATGTGACGATCTGGCTTTAAGTCGATTCGATAACAAATGACGAAAACGGACGGATTTCTGAGGTTTTTACTACATATGAACACTTTTCACATTCTCCCGTGCAACTCGGCTGCTAGTCCTCCTTTCATGAAGAATGTTAAGGTCCTAGCTCAAGTCCAAGGGTCCAAAGCCAGCTAAAAAGTCAATAATCGATACCTTAAACTTGAATTGTACTACTTCTTACTGGGTATTACATCAACTTAGAAGCTTCATCTGTGTTCTACTATGGTGCTTTTAGTGTCTCCGAATACCGCAGTACGCGACATAGCTTTGCAGACGATAAGTACAACCGTTTCAGAGAGAAGAGCGGCCAATGTGACGATCTGGCTTTAAGTCGATTCGATAACAAATGACGAAAACGGACGTATTTCTCAGGTTTTTACTACATTTGAACAGTTTTCACATTCTCCCGTGCAACTCGGCTGCTAGTACTCCTTTCATGCAGCATATTAAGGTCCTAGCTCATGTCCAAGGCACCAAAGCCAGCTAAAAAGTCAATAATCGATACCTAAAACTTGAATTGTACTACTTCTTACTGGATATTACATCAACTTAGAAGCTTCATCTGTGTTCTACTGTGGTGATTTTAGTGTCTCCGCATACCGCAGCACGTGACATAGCTTTGCAGACGATAAGTACAACCGTTTCAGAGAGAAGAGCGGCCAATGTGACGATCTGGCTTTAAGTCGATTCGCTAACAAATGACGAAAAAGGACGGGTTTCTCAGGTTATTACTACATATGATCACTTTTCGCATTCTCCCGTGCAACTCGGCTGCTAGTCCTACTTTCATGCAGAATCTTAAGGTCCTAGCTCATGTCCAAGGCACCAAAGCGAGCTAAAAGGTCCATATTCAATACTAAAAACTTGAATTGTACTACTTCTTACTGGATATTACATCAACTTAGAAGCTTGATCTGTGGTCTACTATGGTGCTTTTAGTGTCTCAGCATCCCGCAGCACGCGACATAGCTTTGCAGACGATAGGTACAACCGTTTCAGAGAGAAGAGCGGCCAATGTGACGATCTGGCTTTAAGTCGATTCGATAACAAATGACGAAAACGTACGGATTTCTCAGCTTTTTACTACATATGAACACTTTTCACATTCTCCCGTGCAACTCGGCTGCTAGTCCTCCTTACATGCAGAATCTTAAAGTCCTAGCTCATGTCCAAGGCACAAAAAGCTAGCTAAAAAGTCAATAATCGATTCCTAAAACTTGAATTGTACTACTTCTTACTGGCTATTACATCAACTTAGATGCTTCATCTGTGTTCTACTATGGTGATTTTAGTGTCTCCACATACCGCTGCACGCGACATAGCTTTGCAGACGATATGTACAAACGTTTCAGAGAGAAGAGCGGCCAATGTGACCATCTGGCTTTAAGTCGATTCGATAACCAATGACGAAAACGGACGGATTTCTCAGGTTTGTACTACATATGAACACTTTTCACATTCTCCCGTGCAACTCGGCTGCTAGTCCTCCTTTCATGCAGAATCTTAAGGTCCTAGCTCATGTCCAAGGACCAAAGCCAGCTAAAGAGTCAATAATCGATACCTAAAACTAGAATTGTACTACTTCTTACTGGCTATTACATCAACTTAGAAGCTTCATCTGTGTTCTACTATGGTGATTTTAGTGTCTCCGCATACCGCAGCACGCGACATAGCTTTGCAGACGGTAAGTACAACCGTTTCAGAGAGAAGAGCGGCCAATGTGACGATCTGGCTTTAAGTCGATTCGATAACAAATGACGAAAACGGACGGATTTCTCAGGTTTGTACTACATATGAACACTTTTCACATTCTCCCGTGCAACTCGGCTGCTAGTCCTCCTTTCATGCAGAATCTTAAGGTCCTAGCTCATGTCCAAGGACCAAAGCCAGCTAAAAAGTCAATAACCGATACCTAAAACTTGAATTGTACTACTTCTTACTGGCTATTACATCATCTTAGGAGCTTCATCTGTGTTCTACTATGGTGCTTTTAGTGTTTCCGAATACCGCAGTACGCAACATAGCTTTGCAGACGATAAGTACAACCGTTTCAGAGAGAAGAGCGGCCAATGTGACGATCTGGCTTTAAGTCGATTCGATAACAAATGACGAAAACGGACGGATTTCTCAGGTTTTTACTACATATGAACACTTTTCACATTCTCCCGTGCAACTCGGCTGCTAGTCCTCCTTTCGTGCAGAATCTTAAGGTCCTAGCACATGTCCAAGGCACCAAAGCCAGCTAAAATGTCAATAATCAATACGTAAAACTTGAATTGTACTACTTCTTACTGGCTATTACATCAACTTAGAAGCTTCATCTGTGTTCTACTACGTTGCTTTTAGTTTCTCCGCATACCGCAGCACGGGACATAGCTGTGCAGACGATAAGTACAACCGTTTCAGAGAGAAGAGCGCCCAATGTGACGATCTGGCTTTAAGTCGATTCGATAACAAATGACGAAAACGGACGGATTCCTCAGGCTTTTACTACATATGAACACTTTTCACATTCTCCCGTGGAACTCGGCTGCTAGTCCACCTTTCATGCAGAATCTTAAGGTCCTAGCTCATGTCCAATGCACCAAAGCCAGCTGAAAAGTCAATAATCGATACCTAAAACTTGAATTGTACTACTTCTTACTGGATATTACATCATTTTAGAAGCTTCATCTGTGTTCTACTGCGGTGATTTTAGTGTCACCACATACCGCAGCACGTGACATAGCTTTGCAGACGATAAGTACAACCGCTTCAGAGAAAAGAGCGGCCAATGTGACGATCTGGCTTTAAGTCGATTCGATAACAAATGACGAAAAAGGACGGATTTCTCAGGTTTGTACTACATATGAACACTTTTCACATTCTCCCGTGCAACTCGGCTGCTAGTCCTCCTTTCATGAAGAATGTTAAGGTCCTAGCTCAAGTCCAAGGGTCCAAAGCCAGCTAAAAAGTCAATAATCTATACCTTAAACTTGAATTGTACTACTTCTTACTGGGTATTACATCAACTTAGAAGCTTCATCTATGTTCTACTATGGTGCTTTTAGTGTCTCCGAATACCGCAGTACGCGACATAGCTTTGCAGACGATAAGTACAACCGTTTCAGAGAGAAGAGCGGCCAATGTGACGATCTGGCTTTAAGTCGATTCGATAACAAATGACGAAAACGGACGTATTTCTCAGGTTTTTACTACATTTGAACAGTTTTCACATTCTCCCGTGCAACTCGGCTGCTAGTCCTCCTTTCATGCAGCATATTAAGGTCCTAGCTCATGTCCAAGGCACCAAAGCCAGCTAAAAAGTCAATAATCGATACCTAAAACTTGAATTGTACTACTTCTTACTGGATATTACATCAACTTAGAAGCTTCATCTGTGTTCTGCTGTGGTGATTTTAGTGTCTCCGCATACCGCAGCACGTGACATAGCTTTGCAGACGATAAGTACAACCGTTTCAGAGAGAAGAGCGGCCAATGTGACGATCTGGCTTTAAGTCGATTCGCTAACAAATGACGAAAAAGGACGGGTTTCTCAGGTTATTACTACATATGATCACTTTTCACATTCTCCCGTGCAACTCGGCTGCTAGTCCTACTTTCATGCAGAATCTTAAGGTCCTAGCTCATGTCCAAGGCACCAAAGTGAGCTAAAAGGTCCATATTCAATACCTAAAACTTGAATTGTACTACTTCTTACTGGATATTACATCAACTTAGAAGCTTGATCTGTGGTCTACTATGGTGCTTTTAGTGTCTCAGCATCCCGCAGCACGCGACATAGCTTTGCAGGCGATAGGTACAACCGTTTCAGAGAGAAGAGCGGCCAATGTGACGATCTGGCTTTAAGTCGATTCGATAACAAATGACGAAAACGTACGGATTTCTCAGGTTTTTACTACATATGAACACTTTTCACATTCTCCCGTGCAACTCGGCTGCTAGTCCTCCTTACATGCAGAATCTTAAAGTCCTAGCTCATGTCCAAGGCACAAAAAGCTAGCTAAAAAGTCAATAATCGATTCCTAAAACTTGAATTGTACTACTTCTTACTGGCTATTACATCAACTTAGATGCTTCATCTGTGTTCTACTATGGTGATTTTAGTGTCTCCACATACCGCTGCACGCGACATAGCTTTGCAGACGATATGTACAAACGTTTCAGAGAGAAGAGCGGCCAATGTGACCATCTGGCTTTAAGTCGATTCGATAACCAATGACGAAAACGGACGGATTTCTCAGGTTTGTACTACATATGAACACTTTTCACATTCTCCCGTGCAACTCGGCTGCTAGTCCTCCTTTCATGCAGAATCTTAAGGTCCTAGCTCATGTCCAAGGACCAAAGCCAGCTAAAGAGTCAATAATCGATACCTAAAACTAGAATTGTACTACTTCTTACTGGCTATTACATCAACTTAGAAGCTTCATCTGTGTTCTACTATGGTGATTTTAGTGTCTCCGCATACCGCAGCACGCGACATAGCTTTGCAGACGGTAAGTACAACCGTTTCAGAGAGAAGAGCGGCCAATGTGACGATCTGGCTTTAAGTCGATTCGATAACAAATGACGAAAACGGACGGATTTCTCAGGTTTGTACTACATATGAACACTTTTCACATTCTCCCGTGCAACTCGGCTGCTAGTCCTCCTTTCATGCAGAATCTTAAGGTCCTAGCTCATGTCCAAGGACCAAAGCCAGCTAAAAAGTCAATAACCGATACCTAAAACTTGAATTGTACTACTTCTTACTGGCTATTACATCATCTTAGGAGCTTCATCTGTGTTCTACTATGGTGCTTTTAGTGTTTCCGAATACCGCAGTACGCAACATAGCTTTGCAGACGATAAGTACAACCGTTTCAGAGAGAAGAGCGGCCAATGTGACGATCTGGCTTTAAGTCGATTCGATAACAAATGACGAAAACGGACGGATTTCTCAGGTTTTTACTACATATGAACACTTTTCACATTCTCCCGTGCAACTCGGCTGCTAGTCCTCCTTTCATGCAGAATCTTAAGGTCCTAGCTCATGTCCAAGGACCAAAGCCAGCTAAAGAGTCAATAATCGATACCTAAAACTAGAATTGTACTACTTCTTACTGGCTATTACATCAACTTAGAAGCTTCATCTGTGTTCTACTATGGTGATTTTAGTGTCTCCGCATACCGCAGCACGCGACATAGCTTTGCAGACGGTAAGTACAACCGTTTCAGAGAGAAGAGCGGCCAATGTGACGATCTGGCTTTAAGTCGATTCGATAACAAATGACGAAAACGGACGGATTTCTCAGGTTTGTACTACATATGAACACTTTTCACATTCTCCCGTGCAACTCGGCTGCTAGTCCTCCTTTCATGCAGAATCTTAAGGTCCTAGCTCATGTCCAAGGACCAAAGCCAGCTAAAAAGTCAATAACCGATACCTAAAACTTGAATTGTACTACTTCTTACTGGCTATTACATCATCTTAGGAGCTTCATCTGTGTTCTACTATGGTGCTTTTAGTGTTTCCGAATACCGCAGTACGCAACATAGCTTTGCAGACGATAAGTACAACCGTTTCAGAGAGAAGAGCGGCCAATGTGACGATCTGGCTTTAAGTCGATTCGATAACAAATGACGAAAAAGGACGGATTTTTGTCAGGTTATTACTACATATGAACACTTTTCACATTCTCCCGTGCAACTCGGCTGCTAGTCCTCCTTTCATGCAGAATCTTTAAGTCCTGGCTCATGTCCAAGGCACGAAAGCCAGCTAAAAAGTCAATAATCGATACCTAAATCTTGAATTGGACTACTTATTACTGGCTATTACATCACCTTAGAAGCTTCATCTGTGTTCTACTATGGTGCGTTTAGTGTCTCCGAATACAACAGTACGCGACATAGCTTTGCAGACGATAAGTACAACCGTTTCAGAGAGAAGAGCGGCCAATGTGACGATCTGGCTATAAGTCGATTCGATAACAAATGACGAAAACGGACCGATTTCTCAGGTTTTTACTACATATGAACACCTTTCACATTCTCCCGTGCAACTCGGCTGCTAGTCCTCCTTTCATGCAGAATCTTAAGGTCCTAGCTCATGTCCAAGGCACCAAAGCCAGCTAAAAGGTCAATATTCAATACCTAAAACTTGAATTGTACTACTTCTTACTGGCTATTACATCAACTTCGAAGCTTCATCTGTGTTCTACTATGGTGCTTTTAGTGTCTCAGCATACCGCAGCACGCGACATAGCTTTGCAGACGATAAGTACAACCGTTTCAGAGAGAAGAGCGGCCAATGTGACGATCTGGCTTTAAGTCGATTCGATAACAAATGACGAAAACGGACGGATGTCTCATTTTTTTTACTACATATGAACATTTTTCACATTCTCCCGTGCAACTCGTCTGCTAGTCCTCCTTTCATGCAGAATCTTAAGGTCCTAGTTCATGTCCAAGGCACCAAAGCCAACTAAAAGGTCAATATTCAATACCTAAAACTTGAATTGTACTACTTCTTACTGGCTATTACATCAACTTAGAAGCTTGATCTGTATTCTACTATGGTGCTTTTAGTGTCTCCGAATACCGCAGTACGCGACATAGCTTTGCAGACGATAAGTACAACCGTTTCAGAGAGAAGAGCGGCCAATTTGACGATCTGGCTTTAAGTCGATTCGATAACAAATGACGAAAACTGACGGATTTCTCAGGTTTTTACTACATATGAACACTCTTCACATTCTCCCGTGCAACTCGGCTGCTTGTCCTCCTTTCATGCAGAATCTTAAGGTCCTAGCACATGTCCAAGGCACAAAAGCCAGCAAAAAGGTCAATATTCAATACCTAAAACTTGAATTGTACTACTTCTTACTGGCTATTACATCAACTTAGAAGCTTCATCTGTGTACTACTATGGTGCTTTTAGTGTCTCCACATACCGCAGCACGCGACATAGCTTTGCAGACGATAAGTACATCCGTTTCAGTGAGAAGAGCGGCCAATGTGACGATCTGGCTTTAAGTCAATTCGATAACAAATGACGAAAACGGACGGATTTCTCAGGTTTTTACTACATATGAACACTTTTCACATTCTCCCGTGCAACTCGGCTGCTAGTCCTCCTTTCATGCAGAATCTTAAGGTCCTAGCTCATGTCCAAGGCACCAAAGCCAGCTAAAAGGTCAATATTCAATACCTAAAACTTGAATTGTACTACTTCTTACTGGCTATTACATCAACTTCGAAGCTTCATCTGTGTTCTACTATGGTGCTTTTAGTGTCTCAGCATACCGCAGCACGCGACATAGCTTTGCAGACGATAAGTACAACCGTTTCAGAGAGAAGAGCGGCCAATGTGACGATCTGGCTTTAAGTCGATTCGATAACAAATGACGAAAACGTACGGATTTCTCAGGTTTTTACTACATATGAACACTTTTCACATTCTCCCGTGCAACTCGGCTGCTAGTCCTCCTTACATGCAGAATCTTAAAGTCCTAGCTCATGTCCAAGGCACAAAAAGCTAGCTAAAAAGTCAATAATCGATTCCTAAAACTTGAATTGTACTACTTCTTACTGGCTATTACATCAACTTAGATGCTTCATCTGTGTTCTACTATGGTGATTTTAGTGTCTCCACATACCGCTGCACGCGACATAGTATTGCAGACGATATGTACAAACGTTTCAGAGAGAAGAGCGGCCAATGTGACCATCTGGCTTTAAGTCGATTCGATAACAAATGACGAAAACGGACGGATTTCTCAGGTTTTTACTACATATGAACACTTTTCACTTTCTCCCGTGCAACTCGGCTGCTAGTCCTCCTTTCATGCAGAATCTTAAGGTCCTAGCTCATGTCCAAGGTACCGAAGCCAGCTAAAGAGTCAATAATCGATACCTAAAACTTGAATTGTTCTACTTCTTACTGGCTATTGCATCAACTTAGAAGCTTCATCTGTGTTCTACTATGGTGATTTTAGTGTCTCCGCATACCGCAGCACGCGACATAGCTTTGCAGACGGTAAGTACAACCGTTTCAGAGAGAAGAGCGGCCAATGTGACGATCTGGCTTTAAGTCGATTCGATAACAAATGACGAAAACGGACGGATTTCTCAGGTTTGTACTACATATGAACACTTTTCACATTCTCCCGTGCAACTCGGCTGCTAGTCCTCCTTTCATGCAGAATCTTAAGGTCCTAGCTCATGTCCAAGGCACCAAAGCCAGCTAAAAAGTCAATAACCTATACCTAAAACTTGAATTGTACTACTTCTTACTGGCTATTACATCATCTTAGGAGCTTCATCTGTGTTCTACTATGGTGCTTTTAGTGTTTCCGAATACCGCAGTACGCGACATAGCTTTGCAGACGATAAGTACAACCGTTTCAGAGAGAAGAGCGGCCAATGTGACCATCTGGCTTTAAGTCGATTCGATAACAAATGACGAAAACGGACGGATTTCTCAGGTTTTTACTACATATGAACACTTTTCACATTCTCCCGTGCAACTCGGCTGCTAGTCCTCCTTTCATGCAGAATCTTAAGGTCCTAGCTCATGTCCAAGGCACCAAAGCCAGCTAAAAAGTCAATAATCAATACGTAAAACTTGAATTGTACTACTTCTTACTGGCTATTACATCAACTTAGAAGCTTCATCTGTGTTCTACTACGTTGCTTTTAGTTTCTCCGCATACCGCAGCACGCGACATAGCTTTGCAGACGATAAGTACAACCGTTTCAGAGAGAAGAGCGCCCAATGTGACGATCTGGCTTTAAGTCGATTCGATAACAAATGACGAAAACGGACGGATTCCTCAGGTTTTTACTACATATGAACACCTTTCACATTCTCCCGTGCAACTCGGCTGCTAGTCCTCCTTTCATGCAGAATCTTAAGGTCCTAGCTCATGTCCAAGGCACCAAAGCCAGCTAAAAGGTCAATATTCAATACCTAAAACTTGAATTGTACTACTTCTTACTGGCTATTACATCAACTTCGAAGCTTCATCTGTGTTCTACTATGGTGCTTTTAGTGTCTCAGCATACCGCAGCACGCGACATAGCTTTGCAGACGATAAGTACAACCGTTT